>NC_063256.1:0-303030 GCF_019578655.1 Ricinus communis | reverse complement strand
CAATTGTCGAGTAAAGAAAAGAGTCGAACGATTGTCAGAAGATTGTCGAATGGTGATAACAACATATGAAGGTAGACACAATCACTCTCCATGCGATGACTCAAATTCATCTGAACACGAATGCTTCACTTCTTTCTGATAGTTGAATTTTTATTAAATTATAAAAGAAACATTGTTGTAATTATTATAATGTGTTAGCCAGCTTGTGAAATTAATATTTGTTTTTAAGTAATGATTTTTGAGGGTTTATTTTCTCATAGTTAACCAAAGGGGTTATGTGGATGACATATAAATCTATCATTCGAGTCCTATCTAATAACTTAAATTTTAGATTGGATGATCTTTATATGATACCAGAGCTCCTGTAATTAAATATGTAGAGTTTAAACATTGGGTATTTCCATTATATATGCTTTAAGCCTAATAAGCTAGCATCTATATGCAGGCACGTGTTAGATATATAAAACTATTATTGAAGCTTACATAATAGGTAAAGCACTAGCTCTTTTAACATTTGAAATATACAACAATCGAAAATAGTATGATTGTTCAAATGATGAATTCAAAAAGTTATTGTAATACTGTGAAAAATTCACTGCATATATATTTATATAACAGCTCTATCTATTAAATTTTTGTAAGCGGAATGAGAAAGGAGCACACGTACCTAAGCTCATCGATGCTTTAGATAGGTAAACCATATTCTTTGTCCAATGTCCAGATTCCTAATGGCTGCATACTTAATTGGAACATACATGTGAGATTTAGGCAAACAACTTTATGCTTACTTTTTGGATTAGAAAAACCATCATAACCAGGTCAACCAAGAATGTATTTGTATGATTCGTAACCAATCTCTTTAAAATTAGACCTTTGCACGTTTTAGAATAAAAGAACAATGTCCCAGAAAAACTCATGAAAGCTAGGCAGGCAGTTTAAACGACAAGTACGTAGGTTTAGAGAATATTTAAAAGGAAATAGATGGGCAAACATATGTAGCTGATGACATGTATATATACATATAGATACAAACATCAATGCTCTCAAGGAATGAGATATAAGCAATGAAAGGAAGGCAAAAAACCTGGCGGTTGTTTGAAGTGTTTTTTGTTTGTTTTGGGAAATTGGAGGTAATTAATGAGATACCTTGGAGTCTTTGGCCTACCTTTCCTTCAAAAACCAACAAGCTCCCATATCTTTTCCGAAATAGCAGTTTCCATGCTCCATTCGGAAAGTGGAAAACAACTGATAGTGCCTCTTGTTGAGGTTTCTGTCAAAATAGTGACAGGCCTACCGACGGATACTGTTATAGGGTTTGCTTGGATCATCTCACTATGGGGCGCTGTTTGGGATTGTTATTAAGCCCTAAAAGATTTTTAATTAATTAACTTTTTATATTTATTTATTTATGATTTTATATATTAAAAACACTAATTTTCAGAATTAAAAAAAAAAAATCAGTGGGGAAAAGCAGTCCCAAGTTGTAATTTTAAGTCTTTATTTTAAATATAAATTTTCTATCTTTGTTTTTTTATTATTTTTTTAAAACTTTTTACCGAAAAGCAAAAAATATTAAGCTAGATTCATATGTTGATTAAACAAAGAAATTTTATTTAAATTTATTTTCGGTTGAATATTTAGTTTGATTCCAAACTATATTGGACCTTTATATATTTTTTCTTGTTCACTTCATGAAATTGTTTTCTTTTCAAACTAGCTCATTCAAATAGTTTTCTAACAAGACGAAGAAGAAGAAGAAAAAGAAAGAAAAAAAGAAGAAGAAAGAAATGCCAATATAAATGATGATGTGGCAAATGATGTAGCCACACTTGAGCAAATATAGAACCCACACATGCCTAATCATTTTCCCGCGAAGATGAATAGAGTACAAGTACATGTTTTTTAAAGTTAACAATATTTAATTAAATAAAAAATAATTTAAACATCAAGGCAATAAAAGAATATTTGGATAAAAAATTTGATGCAGCTAATGGTTATTTCTCACTAAATAATTATAAACAATTATATTAAGACATTTGGTAAAAACTTAAAAAATAATAGCTGATTTAGTCCTAATCAGCTGCTGCTCGTATAAGTTCTATTTTAGAGTTTTTTGTTATTAGCTAATAGCTGATTTGATTTTTTATTATTTATTTAGACACTATTATTATTATTATTTAAACTTATTAATAATAATTTACTATAAGTTGATATCATATAATTATATTTTTATATTTTATAATAAATAATTATTATTTTAAAATTATTTTTAATAGTTAAATATTTATTATTTTTATAATTATAGTATTTAAAATTAGAAGAATTTAAATTTAAATTTCTACTTTTAAAATAATTTTTATTTTTTAAAATAATAAATAAAATTCAGCTAGAAGAAATTAACTACAATATTTTTAATTATTATAAAATATTTTAATTAATTTATATTATTAATTATTAGCTACCAGTTATCAGCTGCGAGGATCAGCCGAACCAAACATGTCTCAAATTTTTAAAAGTTTAAACAACATTGATGCAATTTTTTCTATTATGTATTCTGAAGCTAATCTCAACCTTGTTCGGTCGATGTGCCAAACATTTAATTGCCTCATCCTCAGCTTGCCAGTCATCATTCTCATTAGTATTCTGAAAGCAAAAAACACAAAACTGTTAGCTTATGGAGATTAAAGGGATGCAGATAAACATAGGCGATTTGGGTAACCATCCTTAATTAAATGAGGCTACGAATATTTCTAGAGTAAATTCCATATTATTGTGAAGAAAAGGACACACTGTAAGAGCAAAACGTACACATAATTTACATACTGGAAAAATCTGTATTAATGAATATAAAAGAAGGGCATTACTTATTTGGTTACTTCTTAGCCAAACAATGTGTTACTAGATTTTCAGCATCAAGGCTGCAATCATGTGGACCATGCATTAAAAGTGCCAAATGCTACTTGTGCAAGCCCTTTTTGAACATACATAACAGCAAGCTTGACTGCATTACATCTGACAGAGTGCATACTGTTTCTGCCAATCAACTTGTACTTACTATGTTATAATTTGTATTGTGATTTATTAACATCATTAGTATCAGGAATTTAGCTTTGTAGCATAAATATTGAGAACCTTCATATTATTACAAACACACCTCTCCAAAATCAAATTTTCAAGAGGTGGGCAAACTATCAGTCAAAAATCTCAAAAAAAAACAAGATGCAACAAAGTAAGCTTGTTGAAAATCGTAGTTTTGGGCAGTTCAAAATACGGATAACCCTTGAGGGCATAAAGACAAATCAAGCTCTCGAACATTGTGACTCGACATTTGGAATTGGCATAAGGTAGATCTGACCAGTTCAGTAGCCATTGGGGAATGGCCACGTGGGTTGAGAATCTGAAAGTGTCGCAACAGTTGACCAAATTTGCCTGAACCGATACGGAAATGAACTTCAGATCTGACATTGTCTTACGGGCAAACTGGCTAAGCTTAAAGCTTGTATAGACACGGGCCAGGCCTATTTCGAATATCAATTTTGGGCTACCACCCGGCCCAACGTTAAATTAGCTGAAGAAAAAGCTCAACTCCCCGACACGCACGCACCCCCATGCTTCTGGCTTCAGCTCAGGCTCGGCAACGTCTCGCTCTCTACAGCACACCCAGAAATGGCTTCAAAGTCTTGCCAATTTCTCCGGCTATACGGTAATTCAACATTAATCTCTAGAATGACTCACTGCTTTCTTTCTTTCTTGTTTTTTCCGCAAGAAAAATTATATATCTAATTTAGGACTGAAGTAATCGTGTTTAGGCTACGACTTGCTGCTGGGATCAATCGCTGCGTTTTACGTCTTCACCGTACCATACACCAAGGTTGAAGAAAGCTTCAATATTCAGGTGCTTAACTCTTCTATTTCTATTTTTCTTCTTTTGACACTTTTTTTGTGTTGAATTTGAATGAAACATTGTGCAGTTAGAATTGTTCTCCAGATATTGCCATTATTTTTGAGTTTTTCTTTTTATTTTCCTTTTCGTTTTTCTTTGCCCGTGAATGAAGGCAATGCACGATATTCTTTACCATAGGCATCACTTGGATAAAGTAAGTTTACTTTTCTGCGAAAGTTTATTATTATTATTTTTTTTGGGTACTTTCATTGTTTGGACCTTTATTTCCTGAATCAGTATGATCACTTGGAGTTCCCTGGAGTTGTTCCTCGCACTTTTATTGGTAAGCTCTTTTACTCTTCTAAAAGGTTGAATTTCCATTTTGGAATCTCTAGCTCCAAGTATTTTTCATTACTAGTTATTGCTTCCTTGTAGGAGCTTTCCTTGTTTCAATTTTAGCCTCCCCAATCGTATTAGTTATTAGCTTGTTGCACTTGCCCAAGATTTATGGACTTATTGCAGGTTTGCATTTACTTGCACAACCTTTTCAACTTAGGGTCTTTCTTTTTCTCATTTTGCTTTTATATTGACTAGCTTACTTTTTTTTATGGTGTGTAGTTCGTCTGGCATTGGGCGGCATCAATTTATCTACATTACGGTTTTTTCGTGTTCAGGTATGTACTTTCTAAAAAAAAATTTGTTAAGCCTCTTTCTCTTAAACTTATTTATCATGCCTAGGGGTTTTAAACTAAAATTTCTTGTATCAGGTTAGAGATAAATTTGGTCATCAAGTAGAAGCTTTTTTTATCATATTGACTGCAGTGCAGTTTCACTTGCTGTTCTATTGCACACGTGCTCTTCCCAATATACTTGCTCTGGGTGTAGGTGATTATTTCTTAGATTTTGACTTTGTTTATGCTCTTTTCTTATTGAGAAAAAAATTAAAACAAAATTATAAGTCAGTGAGATCATTTTAGCCTCTCTTGATGGAAAGTTGGTTTCCATATGCTCTGTATTTAGCTACAATCAGTGTGTCATAGTCAAAGAACCCAATGTCATCCAGGAGAAAGTCTAGTTTATTACATTATCCCAGAGGTATTAAACTTCAATATCTGCAACTAACCTCTTTTGCCCTGAACTCAATGCAGTTAACTTGGCCTATGGATATTGGTTCAGAGGGAATTTCTATGCGGCAATCAACTGTCTGGTAAGCCTGACCTAATTTCTGAAATTTAAATTATGCACAAAATTTGTAGTGTTAATTGTCAAAGCCTCATTTCCCAAGTGCTGATTATATTCATGCCATTAAGCTACCCTTGGTAACTGTGCTTCTCATTCATTATGGATAACTTCTTGCATTTATTCTCAATTTCTTTTCTATCAGAAATGTTTTTTTTTTTTCTTTTTCAATTAACTCTTCATGGAGGAGCTCTTGTATATGTAAAACCTATTTACATCTGGTTCACTATCTGTCTTCCAAATATTTTTGCTTACAGTTATTTTCTACTAGTTCAGTATTTTTTTTCTCATTTCCATGAAGTAACAACAACACAGCATATTTAGGTTTTTGTATTGCCATTACTAAAATCATCTCAATGCTTTTCTGTTTTTGATTGACAGATTTTTGCAACAGTCGTCTTCAGATGTGATATGCTGTTACTTCTGGGCCCTCTTGCTCTAGAGCTTTTGTTGGTACATCCCTGTTTTGCTGCTGGCCCATATATCAATTTTTTTTACACCTCTGTTAAGCTGGATAGTATCATCTTAGATTACTTGTGTTAAACTAAATAGACATATTTTGTTCGTCATGCTGATATATTTGATTTCAGACCAAGTCTATTTCGTTCTGGGAAGCAACTAAATACTGCTCTGGCATTACACTTCTGTCCATAGGTTGGTCCAAGTTCTATTTTAATATGTTAATTCTAGTATCTTTGTAATCCTGTCCATTCTTGATTTTTCAAATCAGTAGCCTTTATGAATAATGTCTTGTTATGAAATCCTCCTCAGCACAGGTCTTACAATATTGGTTGATTCAATCATGTGGGAGAAAAAAATATGGCCTGAATTTGAAGTTTTTTGGTTCAACTCTGTTCTGAATCGGAGTTCCGAATGGGGTGTATCCTCTGTGACTAGAATTTCAAATTTAACATATTTGTTCGTTGTTTACTTTGGAAAAATGTATAATATTTCATACTTGCAAGTTATCTCTCTGGCCCACTTTTCTTCAAGAGAGGATAAACATGCAGCTAAATATAACTATCAATATACGTGATTCTCTGTTTAGGCATAGCTCTGGGGTTAAATGTTATTTGACATGTGGAGCCAGCTTGTTTCATTGGTATTGATTATATAAAATGATGGTAGAGACAGAGTCCTTATGACAAATTAAAGCGGTTAAAAAAGTACGATATTTTCCTGTGATGACTGGATATTATAGTTGCATCTTTGGTGCCCACTCCAAATGTAATTATTGTTGAGTTATTTGGTTCACTTACCCCTGCTATCTTGTTAACATCAGGCTTGGGGTTTGCAAAGTTTTGACTCTAGGTAATATAGAGTATTCTAAAGTTTCAATATCACTGGCATTACCTTTGATTGTGTAGGTTTGATGAATCATGAGGTCACCATAATCTAGTTTAAAGTCACATCACCCTCTCAATTCTGAACTACAGTTCAAGATAAGCCACCTGATCTTCGATTAATATTCTTGTCTTTTCAGATGCTAATCTGATATTTCTATTGCTGTTTTCCTTGAAAATCTTATTCTTAGACACATTCTTTTCATTGGTACTTCACTTCAGCTCTCCCACGCTCGTTGCTTGCAGCATATCCTCTGTTTGTGGTAAGCCTCGACAGGATAGTCATTTGATTATATGTTATTCCACTGGCCAACTTAATGTGTTATTTGTTATTATTGCTATGCATCATGAGATATTTGCTTAAAATGCAAGTCTGGCTCCATTGCATGTTGACCTGCAGTGTATGGCATGTAGTTCCCTAAATATGTTGTCTCTTGTTGCTGGATCACTAGAAAACAAAAAGATTTTTTCTGGAATGATTTGACTTATGCCTCTTCCATTTTGCAGCTTGGAGTTTTGCTTGACCGGAGGCTTCTATTATTTGTTCTTCCAGTTTTTTCCTTCATTTTGCTTTACTCTAAGCTTCCACACAAGGTATGCACACAAAATATTATTTGGTCAAGCGTAATTGTTAAAATATATGTTATCTTAATTTGGATGGTGCAGGAACTTCGATTTATCATCAGCTCCATTCCAATGTTCAACTTATCTGCTGCTGTTGCAGCAAACAGAATGTATGGTGCTTCTACCTTTTTGCTTTTTCAATTTTGTGCATCTATAACAATCTGTCAGGCATGTTTTCAGAATTATGGTGAATGTGGGAGATGATTTATTAGAGTTAATGGCTAGACAGCAGCCTTGGTCTGATTTTATGATTTTCTTGTCCCAATTTGTTGCAGCTATAACAATAGGAAAAAGACTGCATGGAAATTGCTCAATTTCATTATGGTGGGATTATTTTTGGTCAGGTTGGATAATTGGCCATTTTGTCTCTTGAAAACAGTTATGTTTTGCCTCTTTATATAACTTTTTGTTATCATAGTCTAGGATGCACTGCAATATCTTTCTTGGCATCCTATGACAATTACCCCAGTGGTCGTGCATTAAAAGATCTACACTGGATGGGTGAGTGTCTCATTCTCTCTCTCTCTCCCTCTTTCACACACACACACGGGGACATGTATGCATCAGTCATGCTTGCTTGGAGTTGAGTTGAGTTGATTTTTCCTTTTTCCTAGTTGAACTTGAACCATCTGGCCAATTTTTCTGCCTGGTGTTTATCCTTATTGCTGTTTCTACCAAGAAAGTTTACGTTATTATATTTAATATCAATGTTAATTGGTTCTTCAAATTAATGAAGTATACTGGGCCTACGTACTATGGTAACTACATCCTTAGTTACTCATTATGTGTTTCTTATCAGATAAATGTGATTCAGCAAAGTCCTTGAACCGGTGGTTTTTAATTGCTTCTACTTCATGACTATTGAAATTTGTTTTCTTATCATTTAATTTTGAATATTCTGACAGGCCATCTTGGTAATACGAATGAAAAGTGGATTCATATCGACACTTTTTCAGCCATGAATGGAATATCTCGGTTCTGTGAAAATGAATATCCTTGGGGGTATACTGGATTTTTATCTGACATGATGATTTTCATACTCTCCATCTCTGTCTCTCTGTCTCTCTCCCCTCCAAGTATTTATGTGCTGTAATCATTTTACAGTTAGGAAGTTTGTATGTCAACTCCCTTGTCATATAATGCAGATATTCTAAAGAAGAAGGGATTGCTCGAGATGAATTTCTTCAGAGGAATTTTACATACCTAATCAGGTTCATTTTTTTACCATTCTTCTTTATTCATAGCAAGCATCTAAAAACCTGAGAATTCTATTCAATGGATGCCAGTGCCCTACAACGACCAGGCACTGGCAAAGAATTCTTTATGTTAAGAATGATTGGAACCTCAGATGTAAACCATTACTTTTTGTATGGAAGATCTTAATCTTTTCCCTTTTTTTCCTGTCTTGACAGTGAGCACTCTGCTGTTGATGGATTCGAGTGTTTATTTTCTGTAAACGGCTTCTCAAGTGCTCGCATTCAACTTGGTTTTCCACCCATCATCCTGGTAGGAATCAACTGTACTCTTGTCGCTTCGTTGTATTCCCTTGTACTAATTAAATAATTTTATCATCTCTTTAGGTCAAAGAACCGAAGATATATATTCTTGGGAATATGGAAATCAAGGATATCATGCAACTAAATTGGCCAGGGTGCCCTTGAATATCAGAGGGAGCTTGCTATCTGTACGTTTCTGTAGTCTAAAAGCATAGTTACTGCCTATGGGGTATACCTATACCTGCACGATTCTCATTTTATTTTATTTTATTTTCTAGCAGGAAATGAGGAAGACAAGCTTTCCTGGTGAAGCTGAAAAGTAAATGAGAACGCTAGCGTAGATAGTTTCGGGGAAATGCAATCTCGCGAAATGTTGACAGATACTTCTTGAAGTTAAAATACTTGTTTGTGAGCCCGAAAATGCATGAGATTTGTATTATGTGGCTTATTGTGGTTTTTGGATCATCATGATGAATCTTTATTTGACGGTGTGTTTATTACTGGGAATTGATTTTTTATGCAAACACTTTTTAAACCATAGTTGGAAATCAAGCTTATTAAGAGCTAGACCCTTGTAGCTCGCCTAAACTCTAAAACTTTATAATTATTGTTTTCCCCATATTTGTTAATGGCTTAAAGCGAATGAAATCAAAACCGCTCTGTGGTTCGAAATAATGGCGGAAAATACAAGTGACGGCATGTCGTTTCGTCGCTATAAGGAATAACATTTTCATATTCAGTTTTCATTAGAGTATAACTGCGTATGTCCCATTCGCGTTATTAGCAAACGACAGGTTCCGTAGTTATAATGTCGTTTCCCATAATAATTCCAAACGACTATTCATCATATAGAGCACAACTATGTCCCTAGCTGTCATTTCCAGAGCTTTATCTTCAAAACCCAAAAAGAAGCTTCAGAAATAAAACCTCTGCTTTATACTTGACAATCACTCACAAAGCAGTGTTACCCGGAAACCCTCCAAGAAATGATGCTTCTTCAACCTTCTCTGAACCATCAGCAGGCCTCACTCTCCTCAACCATCTCCTACTCTCGACCACTCCCATGGAAAAATCCCCATTATACGCTTCACCAAACAGTAAATTACCGGAAACTTCCAATCACATGCTCAATATCAAAAGTTCACAGCTATGGGACAGTGGATTATGAGAGAAGACCCATGATTAAATGGAATTCTGTCTACAGAAGAATTTCCTTGATGGAAAAACCTGAACTGGGGGCTGCCACAGTTTTGAATGAAATGGAGAAAGATGGCAAGAAGCTTACTAAATGGGAGCTTTGTAGGGTTGTCAAGGAATTGAGGAAGTACAAGCGCCACAAGCAAGCCCTTGAGGTAATTTATGAGCAATTTGTCAGTAGAGTCTTTATTTTTATGAATAATTCCTTCTGGGTATTGGCTTTTGAGACATAATCTCGTCTGGGGATACTGACTGTTCTTTCTTGCATGGACACTTAGTTTTATAAATCGAAGTTAGTCTATTTTCTCGATGTGCTTGTTTTTGTTCACTGGTGGCGTTGGTCTGATTAAGTTGTTATTCTGCATTCTTTAAAGTAAATTTACAATGATGTATGAATGTGATTTAATTTTTGGGTTTAGGCTCTAGTTTTCTATTTTGTTGTTTGATTTCGTTCAGCTTTGTGGTTTAATTAATGACGGATGCAAATGAATTTCGCATCTTATAGGTTTATGACTGGATGAATAATAGAGAAGAGAGGTTTAGATTATCAGCCAGTGATGCTGCCATTCAATTAGACCTTGTTGCCAAAGTGCGTGGAGTTTCTTCTGCTGAAGATTATTTTATGAGGCTTTCAGATAATGTAAAGGACAGGAGGGTATATGGGGCTTTGCTGAATTCCTACGTGAAAGCTAGAATGAGAGAAAAGGCGGAATCTTTGATTGAGAAAATGAGAAAGAAAGATTATACCACACATGCACTTCCATTCAATGTGATGATGACTCTATATATGAACCTCAAGGAGTATGATAAAGTTGACATGATGATATCAGAAATGATGGCAAAAAACATACGGCTTGATATATATTCCTATAATATCTGGTTGTCATCTCGTGGATCCCAAGGATCTATAGAGAGGATGGAAGAGGTATATGAGCAAATGAAGCTGGACAGCACCATTAATCCCAACTGGACAACGTTTAGCACAATGGCGACTATGTACATTAAAATGGGGCAGTTAGAGAAAGCTGAAGATTGCCTGAGGAGGGTAGAAAGTAGAATCACAGGTAGGGATAGGATACCTTATCACTATCTCCTAAGTTTATATGGTAATGTTGGTAATAAAGAAGAGATATACCGTGTGTGGAATATTTACAAATCAGTTTTTGCAACTATTCCAAATTTGGGATACCATGCTATTATCTCATCTCTGGTTCGGATGGATGACATTGAAGGGGCAGAAAAGATTTACGAGGAATGGCTGCCAGTTAAGAGTTCCTACGACCCTAGAATAGGAAATCTCCTCATGGGATGGTATGTTAGAGGGGGAAATTTGGATAAAGCTGAAAGCTTCTTTGATCATATGATGGAGGTGGGAGGAAAGCCAAATTCAAGTACATGGGAGATTCTTGCAGATGGGCATACCAGAGAAAAGAGAATTTCTGAGGCTCTGTCTTGCTTTAAGGAAGCTTTTCTTGCTCAGGGATCAAAAAGTTGGAAGCCAAAGCCTGTAATTATATCTTCCTTCTTTAAGCTATGTGAGGAAGAAGCTGACATGGCAAGTACTGGAGTTTTGGAGGATTTGTTGGCACAGTCTGGTTATCTTGAAGATAAAACTTATGCATCACTTATTGGATCTTCCGTCCCTAGCAATGAACTTTCAACTGAGAAAGATAGGACCGGCGACAGAAATGAAGTTGAGGAGAATGAAATGTTTCTCAATCAATTGCAGGGTAATCCCTGATATATGTGCGGGGAAGTTATTTGTTAGGCCTCATGCTGGGTGGAGCGTCTCTGAGCTTGATTTTTCAAAGTACTTTACTATCTTTTGACTTTTCATAGCAATCATCAGGGGGCAAATACTGTGGTCATGCTAATGGTAGCCAGAAATCTTGGGGATTCTTCAATATAGCCTACTCTGCATAAGCATGTTGATATGACAGCGGAGAAAAATATCCTGGTAATTTGTGCGACACCGCTTCTTCTGCTATAAATTTTGTAATATCAATTTCTTTTTTCTAAACAAGTTATTGGATAGGTTTTTGGTAGTGTGAAAACTTTGTAGCTTAAAGTTAATTGATCGAGACATTTTACAAAGACACTCTCTCAGGTCTCCACAGCCCACCCCAACACTTTATACAAGAACTAAAGGGCTGAATCTTCTAATATCTGCCTGTCATTTCTCTATGATTTTGCTTCTCATTCTTTATGTCCAGGCAATAATCAGAAGGGTAATGACACGAAAACTGTCCTGGTTTCACTTTCAATATAGGGATATTCTAGTCAAGGATTCAATTAATCATTAAGCGAAATCCTGCATTTAACCCCTTGAGTTTGCTCCTTCTCCTGCTAGTAAAACATCCTATAATTCTATTCTTCATTCATTAATATGCAAAATTTGGGAAAATTACTTGTATTCTTGAATATTTGATTGCTTACAGTGGATGCTGGCTTAATAATGGAAGTAAATCATTTTGTGACAAGGGGAAGAACATACCCTTTGTTGAAAACTAAAATTTAGTGGGCCCTCGTATAAACAGCTTAGCTTCAATTGGAGAAAAGGAAAATTTGAACTTCTTAAGTAGCAACCTTTGCTAGAATCTGGCCGTTGCTATTCCCATCGCTTTTGGAAACCCATAAATTATATTGGGGTCGTAGTAACTAGACAAGATCAAAACCAAATAAGTTAAAGATTTGCATCTCAAGTCTTAAATGCAGAATACTTTACAAATATCTAAATCCTATTTATATAATATCTTAAATATTTTAATTTTTTATTTAATCAAATAGACATATAAATTTTATTTTTTGATAATATTAAAACACTTACATATAGTCATTTCCAATCAGGCTAGGTTACAAGAACATGATCACGTAGATTATCTGGATGAGACTCCCTGAACCAAAGAGCAAAGAAAGTACAAAAACCAAGTGTGCTGAAGAGGTATCTCTGACTCTGTAAAACTAGTTGTAATTACAGTTGCACAGCCAACCATTATAGCTTGGATCACTTTAGAACGGAGAACAGCAATAGTGCTTCTACTTCTGGCAACAGCATAACCATCCTTACCATGAAGCTTAACGCTTAGATAAGCAGTAACGTTCATCGTGTAAACCAAACATACAAAAAGCATGAAGATGCAAAAAACCAGCTGAGCTTGAAGGCTTTTGAGTTTCTTCTTTCCTTTCTGATTCTGAAAACATCTAATCCAGCTATTCACTGCGTTCAGTGTTGAGTTGCCCAATTTTCTAAATGCAGCAACTGTGCAAGCAAAGAAGATGATTGTTGATAATTTCAAGACCAGAATCAAGCTTTCAACCGTAGAGACTTTGTTCATGGTGACAAGATTTGCAGTAACTGCTAAGAGAAAAATAATATTGACAGTGTCTAACAACTTTAACTGGCGATGGCCTTAATGTTCTTCTTAGAGCAAGCTAGGTGCAAGACTGTGTTGTCCGCCTTATCCTTCCAACCCAATAGGGATTCGTTACTGGTTTGTTTTACCCAATTCATCAAAACCAGAAAAGCCTTATCCTGATCGTGCTTTAAAGCCAAATGGAGTGCTGTTTCTCCTCTAGCTGTTACGACTTCAAGACAATCCTTGAATTTGTTTAGCAGTTCATCTATTATGTCAATCCTTCCATGAATAGTTGCGCAGTGAAGCAGAGTGCGTCCATCCTTGTTCTTAAACATTCGTAGTAAAGGGTCATGCGCTAGAAGCTCTTTCACAATATCAATAGTGCCATTTTCTGTGGCCAAATGTATTGGGCTAAAGCCGTCTTTATCTAGTTCCTAGCAAAAGAAGGCTTCAGACCGCTTTTACGAACTCAAGGTGACCGTGTTTTGCCGCCGCATGAAGAGGATTACAATCTGTTGTCATTACTGCATCTACAAGAACATCTTGATTTTCACTAAAAAGCTGGTGTAGCACATTTACATTCCCTGCTAGAGCGGCTTCGAATAACATTGAGTTCATGGCTGCAGCTATAAGTTAATCCTCTGCTTAACACAATTATAGAGTTAGTAACAATTACTGCATCTAGATCGAGGACATCAAACGGACATCATTGTCATCAAGAGTCCAAGAATCAGTAATCAAGGATGTTACAACAAAACGTTTAAGAAATTTTTACTAGAAACATGACTAACCTTCCCAAAAGGGACTTCAGTTGGCCCGCTGCAGCAGCTCCTTGGTTTAGGATATTTTGTTCTATACAGTTTGCACACCTGCAAAACTTCAGGGCTCAGATTCCAGTTTGCGCAAAATGATGGCTTCCGTAGTTTAGGTTGCCTGAGACAACAACCTTCCTAACTTCACTGCAAATTCCATATGCCAACGCAAAAGACGAGGAAAAAAAACTCTTTAGTTCAGTCAACTTTAGAATTGTCTAGGAAAAGTAAATCAATTATGTGGTACAAGAAGAAAAAAACTGAAGTCAATGAAGCTCAATGGTACCGCCAACTACAACTGCTACTAAGCAGCTGCGAGAACTTGATTTCATACCTACGATTCTACGTTTGAAAAAATGAAGTCAATGACTTCTTCAATTGCAGTTGCTTCCACGTAGTGGCAGAAGAAACTTCCTTGAGGCTCGAAGTCGAATACTTCCCATTTTTCAACTAATTTGCTATTTAGAATTGGCGTGAATTCCTGAACATAACTAAATAAATATACGGCGAAAGTGCTGAACAATAAAAAGTAGAAGAAAAAGGGTTCAGTATGAAGTTCACAGAAACAACCTCTAAAGGCTAACTATTGACTCAGTTTTATCACTACATAACCAATCAACCACAAACTTCTTGGCAGCATCCTTCAAATTGCCCTTACAAATTCATTTGTATTTTGTCATTGACGTTTACTTTGTGCTTTAGGAACATAATATATTGGCAGTGTGAACATGACAAATAAATTAATCATAGGATTGGATTTATATGTCAATTAATTTTCCACACCTGCTAATAACACAAACTTTAATGTCTCTATACCTCCCACTCTCAACAGTTGGAGAGAAATATCTTAAACTTGACTCTTTATGCCCAGATTAATTGTAGTCTTGTTTTCTCTAAATCTCTTTCTGGGATACTTGAATACTTTCTCAACTGCTTTTCTTGGGTTCAATGCTAAGAGTTTGTGGAAATATTTATAATGAACTCAACGGTCTCAGCTTTGAATTCTCATACTCCATGAAAGTACATGAGTGAGTATTTATGAAGGGTGGGCACAGTTTTCTCTCTGGTAACTTCTTTTTCATCAGTCTGCATCAAAACATTCTGCAAATTGTGGTTAACAATAAATGATTGGCGGAAGATATATAAGATTTAAATTTGACTGTATAATGATGAAGCTAGAAGATGCAGAGCGTACTAGAAACATTGACCTTATTCTTCAAGCAGTTACAGAAAAAAAAAAGATTTACTTGAAGACCTGACTCTGAAATCGAATGAAAATCTAGTTCATATAGCATCCAAACATGGCAAGAACACCGTTGTCAAGGAGTTGTTAGCTTTGAAACCTTCGTTAGCTGAGGAACCAAACAAAAGCTGCCATTACTCCATCCATCTGGCGGCTGCTCAAGGATATGAAAATGTTGTTGTAGAGCACTTGAACGTTGATAGAGATCTATGCATCAAGAAGGATCATAATGGATGGACGCCTCTGCATTGGGCAACCATCAAAGGACGGAATGGTGTTCTACGTCTACTTCTGACTCCAGAGTCTATTCAATCCGTGACAGGTAAAGGACACAGCTGCTTTCACCTTGCAGTTGAGTATAATCAGTATCGAGCCTTTAAAATCCTGCTGTTTTATTTGGAACTGCTCACCTATGAAGTCATGGAGACGATGATTAACCTAAGGGAAAGTAAAGGTTTTGCAGTCTTGCACCGTGTCACTCTCCAAAACCAATATCAGGTAAGCATCGCATTCTTCCTCCTCTTTCTCTCCCTTCTCCAAAGATCAAGTTTTTGCTTTTCTTTTCTTTTCCCTTCTCTTTTTCCCTGTTAACTGGGCTCCGAGCGGGAGTTCCAACTATTATATGTTATAACCTGACAGATTAATAGATAGCTGTATCAGTACAGTCGAGCCAAAGCTCAATTCTTTCATTGGTTTGATTTTATGTGATGCAGACACTAGATATGCTACTTTCAAGTGGAATGATTTCTAGAGTGCTGCAAATAAATATCACTGATGCTAATGAACTCACACCTCTCGATCTGTTTTACGTATACTCGAACGAACCAGATAAGGAGATCGGAGAGATGCTTAACAGAGCCGGAGCTGTAAGAGCTGGAATACAAAGGCCTTTAAGTTATAAAAATACGCAAAACCTTCCTTCAGGGCCGGGAATATTTTCAGGGTTCTACCAAACCATCAGCAGTATTCCTAGCGAGAAGCTTGGGTCAATGGTACAATTCATAGCAGCATTTCTAATAGCTGCATTTCAAGCTGTAAACAACCCTTTTCATTCCAGCAGTATAGGAAATAAAGGTGGTGAGAGACTTGGATTCTTCTACATCGGAGATGTGTTGAGGGGCTCCGAAGAACATTCTCAGTTATTTATAAGATGGTGACGAATAGCGCAATATTTATGGGGTCAGCCATACTGATACAATTACTGCTATTGAACCTTCCTGTCTATATTCCAATTTTTTATTCTATTTCTCTTACTATCATCAATTATCTATTATTCACTCACCATGAAAAGAACATTGCCTCATTTCGTTGTCATATGCAGTCCCTTACATGTTCCAAGTTTCTGGTTTGTTTGGATTGGCGTTCTTGCCTATGGTTTCATAGCAATTCTTGCCTAAACCCTAGACCCTAAACACTAGACCAATTTACCCAAAATATGTATGTCTAATGCAAATCTAGCACAAATCTGTATATATAATATAGTCTATCAAGGGTTCGAGTTACTTAGATGCTTGCCAAAACTCTTGATCCTGCTTTCTTTCTTAAATGTCTTGTAATCCTCTAACCGCTGCTTCTTTGTGGACGGGTAATTAGCCTAGCTGGTACCAATCCTTGGTACTATATATCAATTTGATACTAAGACTTTAATTTGAATCGATTTGATAGCAAACATACATAAAACTATTTCAATTTAGTTCCAACGGTCAAATTCCGACAACTGGTGGTGATGTGGCATGCTGAGTAGAAATATTCCGGGTGTTTTGCCCGCTTACCGTGTACCACGTCAATTAACGACGCTAACTCACCAAATCCCCAAATTAAACCCCAATTCCCCTAATTAAACCCTAATTCTATTTCCCTCTCTTCTATTCCCCTCTCCTCTCCTATTCCCCTCTTTTCTTCCCCGCTCCTCTTCCCCGTAACTCCCGTAACTCTTGTTACCCCCACTGTCACAACATTCTTGCATTCGAAAATCTCTCATTCTTTCTTAGTTCGTTGTCGATTGTTTCATATTGCAGAGTGCATTTTACATTATACATTGTTGATCGCATCGTACAATGTCTCTTGAATGGAGGCGAAGGAAAGAAAGCGAAAGGCAGCCTGTATACTGTAAGTCATATAACTTGCATTTTATATTTTAGTTTAGCTTCAGTTAAAATAATGGTAACTTGCATTTTGTTCTTGTGCTCTGTATGTTGCATGTTGATGGTTGTGCTTGATTTTTAGTAACTTGCAAAAGATGATCTTCTGTTCTGTGTTTTGTTGTGGTGTTTGGTGTTTTGAAACTCTTTTCCTTATTGATTTTTATTGTATGATATAGCTTAGTGTTTGCATTGAGTGACTGTAATATAGAGAATGACATTGATTTGTTTTATCCATTTTATCATATGCAGCACCTCAGTATAGAATGACATTGTTTTAGGGTAGATGGTAGGGGTAGGCTAGAAATTAGAGATGTTGGGAGCATAAATTTTTGTTCTGCTGATATGATGTCAAAATTAGTAGATATATTTATAGATATTTAAATAGTTAGAGGGTATCCTACCCGTTTATATAAATATTTAGATAATTAAATGGATACTTGTTTACCTGTTTATAATAAATAAATTATAAAATATATTAATAAGATTAATGTAAATATAAAATATAAAATATAAAATAATTAAATTTAAATATTCAATATATTTATACAATTCAAACATAAATTTAATAAAATATTAAATAATATTTTAAAATTAAAAATAAAAATCATAAATTTTAATATAATCGCATTCGGATAACGGATACCAGCGGATTTAAATCTGCACCCGATATAAACTCGATACGGGCAGTAAAATTAAATTTTAGATCCGTCTCAAACCCGTTTATTACTATCCAAATTCGTTCTATTAAGGTTCGGTCGGATCGGATATCCAAAAATATCCGTCCAACTACCATCCCTAATATCTAACACTTTTTAAGCCTATTTTTGTTGATATGACTATTGTAAATGAAATATTTTTAATTTATTCATTGACAAAGTATATAAAATCTATCTTTAAATATATAATATAAAAAAATTAAAAAGATGAATCTCACATGCTTAGTATGATATTATTCAATTGACATTGTTGATATGACAAATTAATTAAGAATTTTTATTTTCAATTACCATATCAATATAGGTTAAAATATATTAAATATTTTAAATTAAAATAAAAAGTAAAAATATTGATATTAAAAAATTAAAAATATTAATACTAGTTGAAAATTAAATTTAAAAATTTGATAATGATAAAACATTTACCCCCATATATTTTGTGCTCTCTCCAATTTATAATTACAATATACGTGGATAACATTTTTAGAACTAAAAAATGATAAGGCAATTCCTTTGTCATTTTATTATGTTAGCTTTTCTATAGTATTATTTGATTTTCAAGTAGTTATTTAAAAAAATTATGGTGTACCTATCAAAGTTTCAATATAAAATTTATTATTATTATTACTAAAAGAATATATATCTATTTTTTCATCCAATTTAAGAAATAAAAAAAAATGAAAAAGTTCTAAAATTTTGTTATGATCTTACAAAATTATTTAACTGAATTTTACATTAAAAATAATAAAAAATTGACACATACTGTAAAATTTATACATAAAATCTAAATAAATTTAATATAAACTAAATTATCTTTATTATATTTAAATTTTGAAACTAATGTTATTAAAGCCTTTAATTTTTAATTTTTAATATTAAAGTTTTTTAGATTTTAATTTACTTGTTAAATACATTGATAGAAAATTAAAATGTGACGGAACACATGGCAATTTCCTTTTTTTAAGAAAATATATATCATTTAAGTAGGACATCTCAGTGTTCCACTGTCATTTTCTCTTTCTATATGTCAATATCACTTTCATTCATTTTTCACGACTTTCTCGATAATCAAAGATGTAAAATTTTCTGGCACAGGAACATGTCAAATCCCTGAAAGATAAATAAATATTTTCCTTGTCAAACCCAACAGCTTTTGAGCCATACACTTAATTCCTTACCCACTGATAACAACAAACATCTCCTCACGAAAGAAAAGAAAAAAAAGAAACTGAAGCTTCATCTCATCGTTCATGGAGATTCTGACAGTAATGACGCATGAGACTGGTGCGACTAAGCTTATTGTCTTTTGGGCTTCCTCCAACAACCTTCCTCATCTTTCATAGAGCGTAGACACACAGAGAGAGAGAGAGTATTCCTGGACAGTTCAATTTCTTGAGAATTCCGACAAGTTATGAACGATTCGACCACACTATTGAGATCATCAGCCTTAGCTCTTCCTTCCACTGTGATCCCAGCCATCAAAAATCCCTCTGCCTACGTATGCTATTAACGCCCCAATTAAAGAGTGTCTTCTCTCAACAATGTGGTTTTTTGTTGTAAATTAAAGCTATGTTCTTTTGATATTTAACAGTAGTTTTCGTTTGTTGGTAAAGTTAAGATAATTTGTGAAGTTGCTATTTTGATTTTGATTGTTTTTTTTTTTTTTTCTACTTTTTAAAAATAGGGAGTGTAATGTGATTAGGGTTCGGAGAGACTGAAGGAGAAAGGAAAGAATGGTGATTGCGACATGAGAATTTGAATAATGACACATGTAGCAGACGTGGTCTATTTGGATGATGCCAAATAGACTGCTATGGTCCACTTATTTAACGGACAATCGCGTCTAGGTATAGAAATTGAAATTTTTGAAATTTAAGAAGTTTAATGCTATAAATTAAAAATGGAGAATTTGGATCGAGGAATGACCAGGATAATTTAGCCATTTAATATATCATATATTATCATTAGAAACAAATACAAAAAAGTATTGTTAAAACACGTTGTGGCTATGTCATAGTAGATTTGAACAATTGCCCCTAGATCGACTTCTAAATTATAATTGCTTTAGTGAATAAGTAAAGAAATTAGATAAAATAAATGAGAGATAAAAAAGAAAAAAACTAATTATAAGTATCTTTTATAGATTCATTAAAATTCTTGCTTATTGAGATTTTTCTTATTGAATCATTATATTATTTTTTTTATATTTAATTATATGAGAGTTTAACAATTTAAAATATTATTATTTAACTATCAATTCAATTTTATCGTTATCGATGATTTTCTAAATTTTGATTTAATAGTCAAATACTAAAATTATAAGTTGTACGTTATTAGATAAAAATAATATGATAATAATCATTGATCACAGTGACTATAGCTGAATTTTTGTGAATCAGACGAGACACTTTTTTTATTACGATATCTATAATCACATCTTTTTCTATCTAAAAAAATAATATATATTCAAAATTGTAAAGCAATGAACTATAATTATCCTTTATTAATATAAGTCATTTTGAGCAAATAGTATACAGATAAATGATAAAGATTTCTTCTATAACCGTAAGAGTTTTATCCGAAACGTTATAAATAAATTTTAGAACTATGCATATTGAAAAAATATAAGTTATTTTGCATTGTTTGAATAATATAAGTTCGTCTTTCATCACTTAAAAGTAAAAAAAAAAATAAAAAAAAAATTTCACGCACATTTGGGGTCCACTAGAAAGGCAGTGGAGAAGGAAGTCTGCTAACGTCTTTGGTCGAGAATGGATCATGATATAACAAATTCTGCAAAGTGGGCTTTAGCCTTGGTTTATCCGGTGGACAAGCCATTCTTGCTACTAGCTTATGCTGAAGCGGTGCGGTGCGGGACATTCTCAATCTCATTGCAGCAGCAACAACGACGGGTTTGAAATAGTTCTCAACTACTTGGTACCATAGAACATGAGGTGGGAAGAAATGATTGGTGAGTATCCAAAACTCCTCCTAGGCATATGTATTACTTGGTTAGATAAGGACAAGAGTGTCTACATAATTGAAAAATTGGTATTCTAAAGCACGAGAGGTCAGGTCAATCTCAAATTGCTCATACAAACACCAACCAGTAACACATTTAATATGGACCTGACAGTTCTTCATTTATCTACTCTCCTTCTTTTTCATTGTATAAAGGAATTTTGTTTGTGGTAGCATAATAATTTACGTGCGTATCAATACTGTAGGCTGGTACTCACATGGAAGAGCACATGGGGAAGAGAGTGCCAAAGATACGGTTTATAGATTTTGATGCCCCAAAAGAAAAAGAAAAATAATACAAGCTGAAAAGAAAAGAGAGACTTTGTCTCGCAAGACATGCTTTCCTCTTGTTTCACTCCCAACCAAACATTGCTTCCAGCTTGGCCCTTCCTTTTCGATCACCATATCTAATAATACGGTGTTGTATTAGCAACTAAGCAATCAAACCAAATCTTCAAGTTCCTAACACAGTGTGACCAGGGTTTTATGTGTTTACGCTTCATTTTTAGTGATTCTTCATGATATATATATATATATATACAACAAACACTATGCCTGGCAAAACGGAAGGACAGAAAATAGCATAACAGTACAGTACTCTACTGTAGCTTGACAGCAGGTTTGAACTTTGGAGCAGCTGAAGTCATGTATCAAATCATAAGGGCTTGAAATGGGAAAGAAATGCTTCTGGAAAGCAGGGCCTTTCAGCTAATATGTAACTTGTCCAGCAGGTTTACAGAAATATGCCACCAGAAGAGGAAAAGAAAGACACCCTCTCCACCTCCCACTTTGTCTTTTGATCAAGCATAAAAATTATGTGTTAATGAACTAAATATTTTTTAACTCAATTCATAATGACATAAAAGAAATCTAATTATGCTCTTTTTCTTTTAATTCTCTTTAACCTAATAGAGCGGTTAACAAAACTGAGGTTAGCCATAAGTTCCTTTAACAATCAATTCCTTAATAAAAATACGTATCATATGAGATTAGAAGAGATCAAGTATGAACCTTTTTATTTGTTAACTTTCTTCGACCTCAACTAAACCCAGTAATCTCTACCTAAATCTAATCTTCATATCAGATTCCAGAGAATAAAACAATATGCATATAGTGATATTTAAAGATATAAACCTCTAATTATGATTGTCAAAATTATCAATATTTCTAGGAATTCAATGAATTATATCAGAATCTAACTTCAATGTAGACAAGATTACCAGCAATTAGCAGACCAACAAATCTCATTTTTAGATATTTCCTTAATTAACTGGCAGAAGGTGTTTGTAAGCTACCCTTCTCGACTTTGAATGAAAACTTTGCCATTGCTAACCTACTGAAAACCCTGATTAATTAATCAAATTAAACTTGGACTGCGAAGATTTGAAAAAAGAGATAGATATATACATATCTGAAAATGTTTAAAATTATGGTAAGGGCAGAAGCAGCATATGCTAATGCTATGGACCGGCAAAACAAATTCATGTTATGTCACCTGATGGTATAGAATCAAAACACATGAAGGATCTCACAGAAAACATGGGACCCATGAGCTAAAATCACAAGAAAATTTTCCACATGTAATCACATGATGAGTATGCATACCCATTACCCATTCCCACATTAAAATCACACTAGAAAGACACACACAAATTCCTGTAAAGATAAAGACACTAACCCACATCGAGCCACCTTCTATTCCCTCTCTATCAAGTTAAGTTTTGAAATTAAGTTAATCATTAACCCAACTCAAAATCCAAATCCTAAATTCTTTTTGTAATTTCTTTTCCTGAAAAAGAAAAGAAAAGAAAAACTCCAACCCCACTAATGAGGACATGCGAGTCATAATTTTGAAAAACTGAGGGCATATTCTTCTATAAAAATACCTACCCATTAACGACCGTGTTATCTGTTTCTATAAACGCATAGTATAACGGAAAAATTTTATTCAAAGCAAAAATTTGGTCAGTCATCAATGGCAGAGCTAGAAAGCCCAAATTTGATGCCTAAGCTTATCACGTTTCTATCTTCTTTGCTCCAAAGGGTAGCTGAATCCAACGATCTCAACCTTCAAATTCATACCCAGAAAATCTCAGTCTTTCATGGACTAACTAGACCCACCATCTCAATTCAAAACTATCTAGAGAGAATTTTCAAGTATGCAAATTGTAGTCCATCTTGTTTCATTGTCGCATATGTTTATCTTGACAGGTTTGCTCAAAGGCAACCCTCTTTGCCTCTCAATTCTTTCAATGTTCATCGTTTGCTTATTACAAGCGTCATGGTCGCTGCCAAGTTCATGGATGACATGTAAGTTGTTGAATTTCCTTGCTTATGGGGAGTGACTTTTACAATCTTGGATTTCATTTCTTGGAATTTGATGTTCTTGAATTCTGCTGAGAATGTGCTTCCGAAAACACTTGAAATTCTTGCAACTGATATCCTAGATTTGCACGTTTCTTTTTACTTGTTCGACAATGTTCTGTCTTTTGGTTTTCGTTACTTTAAATTGATTCCATCGGTCAATTAGAACTTCGTGTGTCTTTTCTCTGTTTCTAATGATATGGGTTTGGTTTCTTTCATCTTCATTGTCCTGTTTATGCAACTTCATTACTCCCATATGAAGAAGTTCTGTTTTTTGTCAAATTGTTTATTTCAATTTGAATTATACATCAGGATTTGTATTTTTTCCTTAGCCATGTGACACCTTGCTGGTTTAATTTAAGCTAGCCAGTGTAGATGCACGATACTTCACCAAGCTTGTGAATAGTTTAAAATTGTTTAGCTGTATGAAAGGCCAAAAAAAGGTTTAGTTATTAAAATGGTGGCTAATATTGTGGGTGCTTATGTAATTTTCAGGTATTACAACAATGCTTATTACGCAAAAGTTGGAGGAATTAGTACAATAGAGATGAACTATCTTGAAGTGGATTTTCTATTTGGATTGGGATTCCACCTAAATGTGACACCAAACACATTCCACACTTATTCTTCATACCTCCAAAGGGAGATGATGCTGCAACCTCCTCTAAGCTTAGTTGAATCTTCTTCGTTAAACTTAGGGAGATCATTAAAGGTCCATTTATGTTTCAATGAAGATGAGACATCCCATCAAAAGCAACAACTTGCTGTTTAATCAACCATTTTAATTAGAAGCTCTAAATGTAGTTAGTTGTAGAAGATAGTGACTGTCCTTCAGTCTTTTTTTCTTTTCCTTTCTTATTTTGGGATTGGCAGATGCTGTGTACTAAAACCAACTTGGTTTTTTTGGCTTTTCCCTATTCTTTTCTCCTTTCATTTTCTTGGGTCTTTCTTGTCTGGGTTTGGATTATTTAAACTATTTGGTAATGTACAGATGGGATCATCTCCTTTACAGTCTGGATATCTAAATCTCTCTCTTATGTCATTAACCAACTAAAAACTAGGGGTTGACACAGTTTTCTTTCATTATCTCTTTCTTGAATATTCTCTCTGTTTTTCTTTTTTCTTTGTCCTCTTTTTTTTGTGGATGCTGTGATAGATACTTGTTCCTATCCATGTTAGGATTCTGAAATAGTGAGTTGCCAGAAAAGAGCAGATAAGTGAAGCTTTATAGTGGCAATATGGACATAGATTACAAGAGAATGAACTGTGGTTAATTAATTTGCCAAGTAATGCCAAGTTCCTTTATTTGACAGTTGTAATGGTTCTTCAAAGGGAACACGGAGCATGTGCAATAATGGACAAGTACATGACAGTTTTACTTTCTTTTTCCACTGTAAATTGCGTTGTGGATGGCGGACTACGTCAACATTTGAATTGTGGATAGGGTGTTAGCTAAATTATTTTAAGTTTTCAGATGTACTCATTCTGCAATGGGACTGGCCCAAGTTCTCAACTGTCTGTGTATCATATCAACCAGGGATTTGGGTTCAACAATCCACAATTAAGAAAAAAAGAAAGGGACATCAGGCAAAGTCATGAATTCCATCGTTACTTGTGCCTAGCAGAAAATTTAGAACTTTCATGTAGTCCCAGACCTAACCATACAAACCTCTAATAATGCCTGCTGCTCTATGATGAATGATAAGTGCATCAAACGGAATTAAAATGATGCAGATTAGGTATATTCCATTGTAACCATAGTCGAAAAAACAGAAAAGCACACAAATTCTACAATTATCGAACATCTGAATAAAACCTATAATCACAAATGGCACTGCAGCTGAAACCAACAGATAGTGAAAATGGACATGTTCATGAGGCGTAACAGCAAAAAAACAGCTGACCCACAAGTCACAATCAATGAGATGGTAGCAACCCATATTTCAAAATTGAAAGGGAATCTGTAAGCACGGATTAGTATTGCCCTTCCTGCATATGTCCATTCCTCTTATCTTGCCACGCCCCACCGGGAGGGTTTACCCCGGCTTGGAGTGTTAGTAAGATACTCCTGGTATCGCTTTGGCGTGTCCCTCAGTTCGTCATACTGGAAATAACTAAACCAACTTCTACCTGTGCTCTTAGGAATCATTTTTCTCAAGAAATTGTTTGTGATTAATAGAACTTTCACTTTTTCTCATGTTTAATAGAAGAAGAGCGCAAGTCTTTTAAATTAAGTTGGTGCACTGTCAACGAGGAAGGTGGTTTTCATTTCTATTGACTACTTTAATCTGTCCGATTGTAAAGAAGTGTCAGGAGAGTGGACCTGAATATAAGCTGTATTAGAACAAAAGACCAAGAAATGATTTACAAGTGTGCTTGGTTCATTGGCTTGAACGTAGAGGAAAATATTAACTCAAAGCCTTCTTTTGGAATAAAACCAAGTTGCAAGATGCACATATCAAAATGTCAATGTGATAAAATTTAAATTCATCAAACAAAGAAACTGCAGAATGTGCAATTTAATTATATAGGTACAATGCATAGAAAAAAGGCTTAATTGTAAAAGAATACTCGACCATTGGCATTTTTCTTAATTTAATCATGTGTTTTTAATTGTAACAATGTCATGCGCGACCTTATCAATTTTGTCAAATCGATACATAAATAAAATTTCCGTTGAAGTTTAATTCACGTGGCTGCCGGAGCTCTGATAACTTAAACACATAGAAACGGTGCGTTTTTCACATATTAAATAGGAACAAAAAAAAGAACGAAACGAGCGTATATGGTGTAAGAAAACCCTAAATCCCCAAAATTGAAATAGTTGTTATTTCTTACCATTTGTGATTACTGAAACCATTTGAAAAATAGAGTGAAAGTAAAAGAGAGTGAAAGTAAAGCCGCTGTGAAAAATCAAACACATTGTGGTCCCTTGAAGCAGCAAAGACACTGAAGCCATCGAACATTGTAGTCTCTTGAAGTATCGACTACTGGAAAAGGACAAGTAAGTTATTATATTGTTAATGCCTTTTCTAAGAAACTTTTACATTAACGAGATGAGTGCGATATGTGTGGGGTAGGGCATCAATCAATTTTTTATTACTGCACTTTCGGGTTTCTCAAAAAGTATTTGAGTTTGTCATTCTAGAGTACTGTGATTTTCGTATTTATTTATTTGAGTTTGTTATGGTCTATAGGGTCTTATTCATGTAATTATTGTGTTTGTCTTTGCATCTGTTTGTGGGAATGTGGTTTATGTAGGTAGAGATATTATGCCTAAACATGGATTAGACCTAGATAGGATTGGATATTTAGACATACTTGATGAAGCAGAAAAACTAGGGTGTTATGGGGCAAAGATTTCTTATAAGATTTCAGGAATGAGTTTGAATGATGTTAAGGGAAATGGTGGATGATAGAGGTTTAATGGATATGATTAAGTATATAGATGAAGGCAATGGAGTATTACAAGTCTATGTCGAATGAGAGAAATGACAAGTAGCATTGCCTGGTGGCACAAGTCAATCTAATCATGGAAAAGGTGGTGGTGTTAGCTGTATTAGTGAAAATCCAGAAGGTGTATATGAAACTGACAATTTAGATGAAACTGTGTTTGATGTCAGTGTTGAACATAGTGAGCAATTGCAGTAGGAAGTAGAATCAGAAGAGGATCCTGACTACTTACTAGTTAATGAGAGTGAGACTGATGATTTAGATGAAACTGAGGATGAGAGTGACAATTTAGATGATTTAGATGAAACTATGTTTGATGTCAGTGTTGAACATAGTGAGCAATTGCAACAGTAAGTAGAATCAGAAGAGGATCTTGAGTACTTACCAGTTGATGAGAGTGACACAGATGATGGACTAAATGATAATGAACTGTCAGATGATGATGAGTATGTGGAAGCAAGGAAAATGATAACAAAGTATAAGAATTATGTGCCTGTTGATGAGCTTGTTGACAGATTACATGGCAACACTGGTGTGCAGTTCAAAAGATCATCTACTGGGGCAGAAAATACTGGACATGAAGCATCTGGCTTTGTAAGTGAATACGAAGACTCAGATGGGGATGACATTGAAGAGGCTTCAAGAAAGAGGAGAATGAGGATTGTATATGATCCCAAATGTGATCATAAGTATTTACAGCTGGTTCTTGGAATGCGATTTAAAGATGCACATCAGTACAAAGCTGCAGTTTGTAAATGGGCAATTATTAATGGTTATAATGTGCAGGTAATGAGAAGCAGCAAGTACCAACTTCAAATGAGATGTGACAAGGAATGTCCATGGAGACTGTATGGAAGCATGATTAAAAGAGAGCATACCTTTGCTATTAAGACATATGTTGGTGAGCATAAGTGCCCTAGGGAGATGAAAAAATAGGCAAGCTACCTCTGAATGGATAGCTAAGGAATATATACATAGATTCAAAAGAAATGGCAATTGGAATGTGAATGACTTGGAGGATGACTTACTTGATAAGTTTTGTGTTCAAGTGTCAAGAACAAAGTGCCATAGAGCAAAATAGAAAGCACTTAATATGCTAAGAGGGTCTGTACAGGAACATTATGTTAAGTTAAGAGGCTATAAAGCTGAATTGCTTAGGGTGGATAAGGAAGGCAGATTTGATTTCCTCCTTTTTGAAGGGTTACAGGCCCATTATTGGATTTGATGGGTGTTTTTTGAAAACTTTTTTAGGAGGGGCGTAATTATGTGTAGTTGCTAAAGATGGGAACAATCAAATGTTCCCCATCTTTTGGGCTGTAGTTGAATATGAAAATGAGTACTTTTAAACTTGGTTTTTAACCATTATTTTAGAGGAGCTGCAAATTACAGATGGTTTAGGCTGGACTTTTATATCAGACTAATAAAAGGTGATTTTTCTTGACTGTTTTAATTATTATTTACTTTATTTTTGTATTTACTTAATAATTATATTTGCTTTATTGCACAGGGTTTTACTAATGCTATAAAGAACCTAGCACCTTTTGCTAAACATAGGAATTGTGCTAGGCACGTTTATTATAATTGGAAGAAGGAGTTTAAGGGGCAAGTTTTAAAAAACATGTTTTGGAGTGCAGCTAGAAGTACTTATGAAGCCGCTTATAAGGAAGCCATTGATCAAATTAAAATAGAGAATGAAGCTGCCTATAATAATTTTTTACAGAGGGATCCATCCAAATTTTGTAAGTCATTTATTTGTGAGCTTCATAAATGTGATATGATTGATAACAATATCAGTGAAACCTTCAATGGTTACATTGTGAAATTTAGGAGTATGACCATTATAGACATGCTAGAAGAGATTAGATGTACATTAATGGAGAGAATGCACAGTAAGTTGATGCATGCTAGTGGTTTAACTGACTCCATCACACCTAGAATTAGAACTAAGCTTGAAGAAATCAAGTACAATAGCAGATTATGTACTTGCAAACCTGCTGTTAGTGGCAAGTTCCAAGTGAACATAGGAGAGGATCAATTTTTGGTTGATATAAATATGCACACTTGTACTTGTAGAGCATGGCAGATAACAGGCATTCCTTGTATCCATGCATGTTCTAGCATTCATTGGATGAACCAGGATAGTGCAACCTTTATGGACAAGTACTATAGTGTAGAAACTTATATTAAAACCTACAAAAATGCTCTTGAGCCACTGAATGGCAGAAAAATGTGGCCACAAGCTGATGGGCTTCCAATCAAGGCACCCAAATTTAAGAAAATGCATGGCAGACTTAAAAAGAACAGGATGAGAGATATCACTGAAGATCCAAAGAATCCTAATAAGCTGTCTAGACAATGAATTCAAATGACTTGTGCAGTTTGTGGAGGAGTTGGGTACAACAAGAGGAGTTGTAAGATGAAAAATGATCCATCTTTCAAGAGGCCTCCTAAACTGTCAGTCAAGCGTGGCAGGCCACGAAAAGCAACTTCTGCACTTGGATCTACTGCAACTTTCCCAACAACTCAGTCTGATGTCCCTAGTTCAAGTGGACCAAGTCAATTTGCTGCCACACCTTCAAGTGGACCTCAATCTGGACCAACTCAATTTGCTGGCATACCTTCAAGTGGACCTCAAAGCAGGAAAAAAGAAACAGCATTAGTAAGTTATTTCAACACTTGTATTTGGTTTATATTTGAATACTTATATTTGATTTACATTTGAACAGTGGGAAGTCATTTGTATTCATTATGGCTGCACAAACAGGTTAACCAAGGTTATGGAGCAAGAATCTTTGAAGATTCTGGCAACATATATTTGAGGGTAATTTAAATACAACATTTTATTTCTTATTATTTTATGCCTAGTCTAATAGAACAATTGTGTTTGGTTTCTAGATGCCTAAATCAAGGAGAGTGAAATTCATTTTTGGTACAAAGGCAGCAGCAAGTAAGGGTAAATCAATTCCCTCTTATACCAGACCACTAATTGCAAGTTCAACAAACAATAGAGGTGGCAGAGGTCGTGGCAGAGGAGCTAAAAATGGTGAGAGAGGTATTGCATTTGTTGGAACCCAAGAGAGTCAAGAAATTTGAGTAGTATAATGCAATTGTGATTAAATGTAGAGCATGACATTTCCTTTTTTAGGCAAATATTGTGTATGCTATCTTGTTTGCAGACTTGTGTCTTTCTTTGTAGCAACCTTTATACTAATTTTTTGTAGGCAAATAATGCCTTTGTTTTCACACATATTAACAGAATGTTTTGAAGGCAGATAATGCCTTTATTTTTATCAATTTATACTCTTTTTATACACTTGTATTCTCCATTTATGATTTATACTAGTACCATATATGCAAAAAGCTTCACACTTCAAGTTATATGGCATATGTCAAAATGCTCAATAATCATAAATTAACATTGTCATTTATTCAATATTTTTGTTCAAATTACAGTACAAGTATTTATCCAACAGTTAAGCTAAACTCATAGGCATCACAATACCAATACCAATGAGTAGTTCTCAAACCACATCAGGACACTCTCTTGTAGCATTTTCTTCTCAGAATTAAGCTTTCTGCAGTCATCAAGTTTTCTGCAATAGTTTCCTGCAGTCATCAATATTTTTCTACAGTAACTCAATACTTTATCAACCATCATTGACTCCATTACCATCTTCATTTTTATTACCTCTTCCAATGCGTCCTTTCAGCCTTCAAATGATTCATCACCTCTTTCGTATAAGGAAGGCATTCCTATGTCAGGGTGAAGCCATCGAACTACTGATCCAGCTCGCAATTGAAGCATTACAAGATCAGAAGTTCCAAATGAATCTTCAAGGATCTTCAATTTAAGATGTGAAAAATGCACCGTTTCTACGTGTTTAAGTTACCAGAGCTTCGGCAGCCACGTGGATTAAACTTCACCGGAAATTTTATTTATGTATCAATTTGACAAAATTGATAAGGTTGCGCATTACATTGTTACAATTAAAAATACGTGATTAAATTGAGAAAAATGCCAAAGGTCGAGTATTCTTTTACAATTAAGCCTAGAAAAAAATAATTATAGACTTGCCCTACACATAAGCCAAATAAGACAAAAATTAATGAGATTAGACGAAGGACACTAACTAAATAAATAACCTTTGGCACATCAAACTCGTCTCGGAACTATAATTTTAACCCTCGTCTACTTCTGTGACAGGTTCATTGGCCTCACTTTTCAGCTGCCTCAACATTTGAATCAAAATTCTCATAATCAGCGGTAAAGCAGTAATAATTAAGATATAACAAACCTTGACATTCTCACGAGGGGTGACAGCAAAAATAGCAGATGCATAAGTGACAATCATTGAAGCGGTGGCAACCCATATCTCTAAATGGAGAGGAAACCTGTAAGTAAGAGATACAATCACAAGTAATAAGGTGGAAAGTGCCAAAGTGCTTGATACCAAGAAAACATAAAAAGTATGTGGTTGAAAAGCATAGATTGCTCTTCCAGCATGATGTCCATCGTTGTCTTGCCAAACCCCTCCAGGAGGGTTAACACCAGACTGGAAGGTCACCGCAGCAATCAGGGCCATTACGACTAGCAACACATTTCTGGCCTCGTTTGGTGAATCCTTGGTTTCGTCGTAATGGAAGTACCTAAACCAACCTCTCCAGGTATTTCTAGGAGGAGAAATCTTTTTCCTTGGAGCAATTATAGGATTGGACATTTTTATTTTTTTGCTCTTAGAAAAAGCTTAAACCTTGATTTGGATGCTATGTAATTGAAAAGTAGAAGCCACACCATATATATTGAACAAATGACCAAGATCAATAGAATCAAATAAGGTACGGGAGAGATGAGTCAATTAACACTTCATAAGGAATTAAAGATAAATATTGGAGTTGGAAAAAAGAATGGCAATCTCATTGTTAAGGCAGTAAAACTTTTGATTAGATTTTTAAGATTTTACCTTTGAGAAAATCATGAAATCAGATCTATTTGCAAAAAATTTATTCGGAAGACAATATGCATGTAACAAGGAAAGTTGGAATTGTTGTTTAAAAGGAAAACAAAGTTTCTCCTTTGTGTGTGTCTAGGCGACCTGTGAATTTTATTCTGGGTCAGATATATATTTATTTATATATTAAATTGATAAATAATTAATATATAATTATTAATTTTAAATAATTAAATATATATAATTAAGACTCCGCTCAAATAGCAAGAATTCAGTATCAAATTATAATATATTTTATACAAACATTTTTTTTTTATTCGTTATGGTACAACTTTTTTATTAAAAAAAAATTTAGAGAATTATAAAAATGACGATAACTGCTAAGAGCTGGCATTATTCAGTTTAAACCGAATTCTTAATCCAATAATTTAATTGGATTTTAAATTTTTATATTTAATAAAAATTTGATTATTTTATTTCAGTTTGGGTACTTAGTTAAAAAATCATTCAGCGTTTATAATGATATAAACATGTTATGACAAATTCTTCCATAGTTTGATAATAAGCCTCGTCCAAGGATTATTTTTCTTTTCCTATTTCTTTACTTCTTCTCTTTTTCCTTTATATTTCTTCATTATTTTCAATTAATAAATGCACTAACATTAAATTGTATCCAATTGCTCTTAACAAATATAATTTTGCTTATAAATTTGTATTTATTAGTATTAGTCTTTACAACTGTTAAAGCATTTTATTCATTCATACCACATGCCAAATTAGTCAACAATTTGTCACCCTATTTTTCTTTCTAAAGAAGCCAAATTTAGTTTGAGTTCCCATATATATCAGTGATTACAATAAGTAGCCTGTGTTGAGTTGAGCACTGAAGAAGCTTGCTGCTAGAATTTCAAAGTTCAGACCATAGCAACAGATCTTCTTCTTATTTTGATTGTAGGAAGGACACCGCTTTCTTCAATAACCACATCATAAAACGGGCAAACTCTGCAACAACAAACAGACCCATTAACCAAACTACTACATGAACCGCTTTCATTTCAGTTGGGGCCATGTAAATCACTGCAATCACTTAAGTAGCAGACATTGAGAGTATAGCAAGACGCAAGCATGCTCTAAGGGGAAATCCACTTGTGAGGAGAGAAATCATGGCCAGAGATGCAAAAAATCCTAGTGCATTAAAAACAGTGAACACAGCAAAAACTTCAGGGTCAGTAGCCATGACTGCCTCTCCAGGCAGTACGTCTCTTCTTTCAACGCTGTTAATTGAATGAGAATTTCTGGACTCCGTTGACCAAAAGCCACTAGGAGGGCTCAGTATTGCTTGGTAGGTTACTGTGGCGATAAGCACTGCCACAACCATTAATGCATTTTGTGTCTCAATTGACGAATCTTCAATTTCTTTCATCAATTGTCTCCAGAGATTCCATGAATGAACAGGTGGTGTAGTTGGCTCCCTATTGATGTTTCTAGCTTCAACTTGAGGAGAAGTGGGAACCCTTGTCTTGATTTCCCGAGCTCTTACTGCTCCTGCTTGCTGAAACATCTCTAAGATGTTAATGTAATCACTGTATTTTCCTCCACTTTGAAGGATAACATCAATAATATCTTTTGGTGTGAATCCACTTGAATTCATAGAGTTTATTTCCACTCCAAAAGCGGCGGCATCTTGACCAATTAATAACTCTATGATCTGCAACATGTATCCAAATCCAGTTCTGGTAAAATGTTAATTAATTTAAATTCGAAAGACTTGTACGAGCTCAATTCCAATTATCTGGCCAGGAACCAGGACCCGGGACACAATTCTAATCAAAACAAATAATTTGATCCAGATAGATAAGTAATTGTTTTCACACACAAAAAATTTTGACCTTTCATAGATTGATCGCGTAGCATATATAGAGCTTCGTAGAAAATAAATATAACAAAAAGAAGAAGAAATGAACATAATGTAGTTAGGCTCACCTCTTGTTGTTTTCTGAAGGTAGCTAAATGCAATATCGAGTTCCCGTCCTTGTCCGTCCAATTTACAATCTCCACCATATCAAGCTTAGTAATCTCTTCCATCAAAGCCTTAACAGCTTCAAGCTGGCTACTCCTGACAGCAACATGAAACGCAGTTTCACCATAAGAAGTCACTTCTTTAATGGACTGCGGGTTCGCGGAAACAGTTCCTTCAGGACGTTCACTCTCCCTTTCATGGCTGCACAATGGAGTGGAGTTCTGCCATGCTTCCCCGTCAGAATACAGAGATTGTATCCAACCGCCCTTATAAGTTCTCTGACTAACTCTACATGCCCATTTGCTGAGGCAATGTGCAAGGGGCTATAGCCATCTTGATTTAGCTCCCAAGCAAATGCTGGCTTTCTGCTAACGATTTCTCTTGTGATTTCGGTTTGTCCAGACAGGGCTGATACGTGAAGAAGATTTTCTACCGAGTTCAAGGAAATGCGATCGAGTAGAAGTGGATCTTCTGCTAACAGTGAGTGAAAAGCTGTTAGATTTCCGGATAGAACAACATCAGACAATCTCGGATCCATTCGTAAGTAGCAACCTGTTTTTAAGGTTCTTTTTAGTGGATGAGCTTTGTTATATATGTCAAAGGAATTTCTTATTGGTGAAGTTTCTTAGGGAATGTCGGGCATTACCTAGTTTTGAAGAAATGGAATATGGAAGTGTCAGGTTTTGGATTTGCATATGAGTATGGTAGCGTGCATGAAAGTTAAGACGTGTTAAAGAAATTCTTATCTGTAGATAGTATATGCTATAATATTAATAAATAAAAAATTTACATGTATCTATAAAAAAATTATATTTTAATATTAAACGTCTGATCTGATGCATATTTTATTATTTGAAAATAATAAACATGAACCAATCACGGCTTTAACGATCTACACAGACACATATCAAGAATTTGCCTTGCATTTACAGAAGTCCATCAACTTGGGCGTAAAGATACTACATTTTAATATTCATATTTATTTATATGGGCCGACTTGCCGATTGACTAGTGGGCCGAAAATCCAAATCTATTAATGGATGAGAAATTATTGTTTTAAGATCATTAAAGGCCTTGCCCAATAAAAGCGCAATTGTTTTAACCTATTAGATCAATTGAAAAATGTTTACTAGATTTACATGAGCTGTCACATGGCGTGGCAGCAGAAGAAATTAATAACGCATTCCACTAATCCCACCATCGTTTACGCCCAAAACCAACTTTCTCTGACGGGTGACGCTGGAGCAAAATACAAAGAAAAGAAATAACAAACTACCCACAATCGAAAATGGTAAACACAACACAATCAATCAAGGCCAAGAATAATTATGTTTGTCAAGGCGAAGAAAATGGTAACACAGAACACACAACTTACCAACCTGTCGCGAGGCACCACCACCAGTACCACCACCCTCGCCCTCACCCTCCAAAGATAAACAAAACAAAACAAAACAAAAAAAAAGAAAAAAAAGAAAACGTGGCCACCCAGGCATCCACCCTAGGCGGTGGGTTTATCACTCTCGAGTGACATCATTCAAGTCAGAAAGTGGACCTCTATTTGTGGTGTGCGCAGCCCATTCCCCTGGCGCACATTAGCCAACCCCCACACCCTCACACACCTAAGCGGTGGCCTATCCATTGTAGATCTCAAAATCAGCCGCACACCCCTCCCACATCCCACCCACCCCTCCCCCTTTTACCCAACAAAAATCAATTCAATATGTCACCAAACCCCACCACTTCCACTTCCTCCTCGCCCTCTCTTTCTTTTCCTTTCTCCACCACAACCACCATTCTTGTTTGCCCTCTCCGCCGCCTCCTTTTTTATCTCCATCTATTTTTCTTTACCCATCACAACACCGTCCCTGATCATGTCAACCCCTGGTCCCGGATCTCCCTCCCCTCCAGATTCTTCCCTCACACCAAATCCTCTCCCTTTAGTTCCCGCGCTCCCACAACCCTCCACCAACCCACGCCGTCTCCCGCCGCCTTGCTGGTCTCATGACGAAACCGTTGCCCTTATCGACGCTTACCGTGACAAGTGGTACACTCTCCGCCGCGGCAATCTCAAGGCCAACCATTGGCAAGAAGTCGCCGACTCCGTTGCTCGTCGATGCCCCACCGCTTCTCCTCCGAAAACCGCCGTGCAGTGTCGTCATAAGATGGAGAAATTACGGAAACGGTATAGAACGGAGATCCAGCGCGCCCGATCTATGCCTGTTTCGAGATTTTCCTCTTCTTGGGTTCATTTTAAGCGCATGGATGCCATGGAAAAAGGTCCTCAGGCTAAAACTGATTATAATTCTGAGAGTGATAATGAGGATGAGAAGGAGGACGATGATGATGATGCTAATCAAGGTTTCTATATGGAAAATCAAAGGAATGGAGGTAGCGTATTGAATACAAGGAGTATTCATAAGCTTTATCGTAATGGGATTGGGGTTAATACTGGTAGCAATATGAATTCTGGGGCTAGTGCCAGTGCTAGTGCTGCAAGTGGGTTTAGAATTAGAATACCCACAGGAGTCAGTATAGCGCAGCCAGCACCTAAATTTTATGATCAGAAGTATGGTGTAAACCCTAATTCGATTCCTAAACCTAATTTCGGAGGAGCTGGGTCTGGGTCTGTATCTGGATCTGGGTTGGCGAGTGGTAGGGTTTTGAGAGGGTCTGATGAAATTGGAAAGAAGAGAGAGAGGGATCCAATGGAGGAGATGGTAGCTGCAATAAAGGTGTTGGGAGATGGATTTGTGAGGATGGAGCAGATGAAGATGGAGATGGCTAGAGAGATTGAAACAATGAGGATGGACATGGAGATGAAGCGCACTGAGATGATACTCCACTCACAGCAGCGAATTGTTGAGGCCTTTGCTAAGGCCTTTTCTGAGAAGAAGAAGAAGAAGCCCAAGAGAATACCTTCACCTGAATCCTAATTTATGATTGTGCACATCCATATCCTTATTTCTTTGTTTCTATGGATTAAGATGGTGCTTTTGGATTTGTATGTTTAGTTGCCTATAGAGCCACCTCGCCTTGTGATTAATTATGTAGGAAATTAGGAACCTTGGAGGCTAATTTTTTGCAAGAACGTAGCTTTTATTTTTGTTACAGGCCTGTGGTGTACAAGTGTTAACTTTCTACTTTGGATTTTAAGGCACAGGATTGAAGTTGTTTTCAATCTCGTCTCTCTAATATGTGCTTGTGTGTTGAATGTTACAGATGCGTTGTGAAATAATCAAGCTGCTACTGTTGGTGGGTTTTTACTTTCATCGAAATGGGAAACAAAAATATAGGATTAGGAATATATTTTTTATTTGGATCATTGTATATGTCTATAGAGATGTCTGTGTGGCTCAAAGCATTAATTTAGAATATGTTTTAAGTTTCCTGTTATGGTGAGCTAATTCATTGTGCAAATGAAATCAAGGTGCCATTTTGTGAAGGATTGAATCATGATCTCAGCTCCCTCTATTTGGTTTGGTAGATAGATGGACTTAGACTTGGCATAGCCGATATCTTACATTTGCATTGATTACTGGGGAAGAGGGGGGAATGTGTAATTCATCAATTGGCGTCTTATTATCTTGATTTGTTTGTGTAGTTTGGCCTATTACACTGCTGAATGCTGATCCTAGACTGGGAAGGCACCCATTCACCAGTGTAATGATGTCAGTGCTATAAAGGAAACTGTTAAGCAGATGCGCTGACTATGTCGAATGATGGTTGTGGAAATTTGCTTGGATTTCTCTTCATATTTGTTCAGGGCTTTACTGGTGAGCAGTGTAATTGAGGGGCTTTTCCCCATTTTGGCCAAATTTAACAAACAATTTATTAATTAATGTGGCTTTTAAAATTCTTTCCGGGTTAGTATAGTTTTGACCCGAGAAGTTAAAAAGGCCTCACGCCAGCCTGCTTAGCAGCAGGCCTTTCAAGCCACTTGTTCCGCCGGTCAGACTGGGAGGACATACCACGGTAAACCCTTGTTTATCCAGGGTTGTCAATGCCTGTTTTTTACTTCCCTTCTGCACTTCAAAACCTTCATCTGCCCTCTTCCCCTTTCATTTACAACGTTTTCCTTCTTTCTTTGAAATTGAACTCAAAAATATTGATTTTTGTCTTAATTCTGGCAAGTGGAACTACTTTCTTTGGGAATTTAGGCCTTTCAAAAAACAGAAACATCGGTTTTTTTTTTATCTAATTAGGCACGCAAGAGTTAGAATTATTCAATGAAAACCATCACAAAATTTTGCAGATTTCTTCTTTGTTGAAATGGGTTCTACTTCAATTTTAATATTTTTAGCTCTCGAAGACAAAATAGGAAATTTTGGGGGTATATTCTTATTCACTTAACAAGGAAAGATTCAAAGCTGCATCTCAAACACTGAACTCTTCCAATTTCCAATTTCTTTTTCTTTTTCACCATTGATGTGGGTGGTGTCTCTTGAATCAATCAATTGAAATAAAACTTAAAGTGGCTACGAAATTTTAGCCCACCACTTAAAAGGGCGAGAGCAATACTTACCAAAAGAAATATTAAAATAGAACTAAGTGCTCAGGGCAAAAAAAGAAAAATTAAGGACCTCAAGGGAATTGAACCCGACGTGAATCGAACACGCAACCTTCTGATCTGGAGTCAGACGCGCTACCATTGCGCCACGGATCCTTAGACATGACAAATGGTATGTCATTTTTAGTAGATTTATCTAGAAGTTTGAGTTCAAGATCTGCCACAGATGACGGTTTGGTAAACATACTCTCATATGAACTCTTCCTCAGGACAAGTTCACCTTTGACCGGGATTTTGCCTTGTAAAGGGCCCTTCTGATTTACACTCACCAAGTTACATATAGGAAAAGAAAGAACTGAGAAAAGAAACGGATTTCCTGAAGAAGTCGTGGGAAAAACAAAAAAAAAAAATTCATTTTAATTTTGATTGTCCATCTACGATACAAAGGGCAATTCCACTATATACAACCTAGAAAAGAGGGACTGAAGTAAACCATGGTCTCATATCACCCATTCATTTTGTGTAAATTCTAAATCTTTCTATAAAATCAGCGGGCATAAAGGTCATCTTACAAATAAGAATTACTGAAACCTGTATTCAGGTTTGCAGGACTTCTGATTCTTCGGAAATGCAAAGGAACAGGTTGTTCCAAGACATGGACATTAATGTTGCTCCACACCTCTGCTTTGGTTGGAAGATTTGCAATTTTCTCCACAATTCCCATATCCTCGGGAAGAACAAAGCCAAACACAGTGTATGCCTTTTTCCACTCGTTATGGTTAGCGAGACTGATGAAGAATTCTGGCCCAGACCCCACCCATGCAATTGATCCTCTTCTTATGGTAGGACATGCCTCTTTCGGGATTTCATTAAATATTGTCCCATGGGCTTCGAGTGTTCCTTGAATCAGTGCAAACGGAGGGCCATATGGGGCCTACACATCTCACAAGAAGCACTTAATCAGAAAATCAAGCATCTTTTGCAATATCGCATTCATAGTGTTCCAAGTAAATCAGAAGATTCAAAACCAGACATTCATCAACCGGTAGGACAGTTAAGTCGGCCAACTTAAAACTTGGTAATTTGAGCATCTCACCTGTTTGATATGATTTCCTTCTGCATCCCAAAACCTTCCACGGCTTTCTGCACGATAAAAATGGCAACCAGCACAATGACGCGCTGTCAACAGTTCAAGAATATAGGAAACAGATTGTGGGGCACAATCCGGTAAAAGCTGCAGATATTGAGTATCAGAACCATCTAGGTTAGTGCTAATACTACAACAAAGGAAAAAAGGAGGGACGCAAATTCCATTTGATCGGCTGTAAACCATAGACAGTTAGTTTTATATTTTGTCTTCTAGGTCATTCAAAATGAAAAAGACCTTTGAAGTATTCTTATTTAAAAAATATATATTTATATATAATTAAATGACTGCATTTATTTTCTTTGTTAGTAATAAACTTCATGAACGTCCTTTTCCTTGTATAGGAAATAGAGTATCCTCAACAACATTTTCCATTTTATATATTCAAATATTAAACTACCCTTGCAATCTCCTTATCTCCTCTCTTTCCCGTTTTGAAACTGCACAAGAGTTACACAAGCAGCTTAGCCAAGTGAGTATCTAGGCAATCCATAATTCCCATGCCTGAATTGTAGCATTGATATGGAGGCAAAGTTCTAATATTTCTTACCATACGTCGTCAATGCGGAGAACTCCTACATACATGTTTAAGTTTTAAGAATGCGTCAGTGAAAATTTGTTTTTTGTTTCCGCAACTCATTTGATGTATTTAGACATCTCCACTAGTGTCTTTCTTATTCAATAGCAATATGGTCAGAAGAAGGAAACATATGTTTTAGGCATCAATTTTTTGTGCTAAAATAAACCAAATAAATACAATTTATACATCTAGAATTCTAATGAACCACTTACTTTTACATGAAGCATCCCATATTCTGTTTCCATTCCAACGATACCCTGATGATAAGAGAGAGAAATAGGTTAGCAGAATCAGCAACTTAAGCTAGTTGTTATGAGCAATATAAGTCCAATTTCATTTCAATAAGCTAAAAAGCAGATACAGATTTCCTGGGAAGAGTCTGCGGACACTTCAGCATAGATTTATTACATATCCCAAAAGAAATGAGAAAAAACTAGTCTCCGCATAATTATTTCAGTATCTGCAGAATAGACAAAGCCTGGCAATTGGCAAATGCATTCTGTTTGTGGAACAAACAAAAATTTGTCAAAATTATCAGAACCTTTACCGTTACACAACCCTTTTAATCTCTGAGAAATTGATATTCAAGTTCAGCTACAATCACTCCAGTGAACCTTTAATGCCTCTGGTTTCTAATTGTTTTCTGGGAATGGCCATACAAACCTTTTTTATAAATTGTGAAAGTTCACTTATAAAAGACACTTGCTTTTGCGAAAATAAACTTAACTACATTACATTATGTTATGTGCCTCTGTAAGGAATTAGAATGAAAAGTAGAAACAATCATAAGCACGCACCTCTCCTTTTCCAAAAACTAGTCCAGAAGTCCACATAACTTGATCACCAGAGTCTCGTCGATCAGGCTCCAAGCTATCCTTTTGCTTCTTCAGCCAACACTTTAAGCAGGAAGGGAAGATAGATCACAGAATCAGGTAATACAGAAATAGGTTTAAAAGCAAATTACGCCTGTAATAAGAGTTACTTTTAATTATCATCATAACTTTCTGCTGCTTGAAGTAACTAACAACTTAAATCAAAAACCTCTTTTATACAAAATGCTCATAAAGAAATGGCTAGTATTAGAGTATCACTTATCACAGTCAACAAATCATGATATAAATTAATTTTCTCAACTAGCAAATAGATCATTTAATATAGAATTAATACCTCATATAAATTCCAGCAAATTGTAAATCAGGAGTTGAAATAATTCAATTTTGCTAAGAAGATCGCATATAGATAGTACTAAGAAATTATTAAAAAAAATGATTTGGGGCGTCACAAGTGTTGAACTGTAACTGAAAGAAAGAAAGAAAGAAATAGAGAAGAAACCTCGCCGAAATGAGAGCCACAAGACGACTTATGACCACAAAAAACCCAAGAATCACACAAACAAGGTCCATCCTCGCCGCTACACATATGCTTACAAGCCATACAACACTCCTTTGAAGAATTAACCTTGAAATCAGAACCCCACTTGACAGCATCACCCCAGAGCTCCAAATGCTCAATCCCTCCACAACAATCGTTATGATCTCGTTCGGTATTCTCCAAAACTAGATCACCTGAGTCCAGAGAGGATGTAGTGGGTCTGAAAACTATAGAGAAGCAGAGATAGACAAGACAGCATGAGATTGTAGCCATGAGGAAAAGGATGAGAAGAGCATAACGACCGACTTCAGAATCAGTATGCCTGCGGCCCATCGAAAAAAATCACGGCACGCAAAACCCGCGAGGAGAATTTGAATACTAGGAGGAAATAGGTGAGAATGAAAACAAAGGTGTCTGTTATGGTTGGCGCAGGAGGGATCTTGCAGTGCTGTCATAGCGTGTAGCGGGTGTCAGCGATGTGCTAATTCTAGACAATTATTCATTTTCAATCTTCGGTTAATTTAACAAAACAAATTGATTTTAGTTGTTTCCCCTTTTTCTGTCTTTTCACGCCCTCACACCTATTATTTAGACGTCAAGATTGTATGAATTAATATAGTCACTGTAATTGTTATTTTTTATTGGTTTGGCTTAAAAATAGAACACAAGCCTTTCCTTTTTTCTATTTTTCAATATAGTTTCTCTAGTAATGTTGCTGGGTTGCGGTCACCAGCCCCAATGTTATCATTGATTGAACATCATTTTCTAGTTGGAATTGGCGATGGAGGCGTTAACCCGCTCTTCTTTTAGATTCTATTCAACACAGAAAAATTGACATTAGCATTAGTATTCTCGAGAAAGAAAGCTATATTATGTTCAAATCAACCACTCCACTTGTACTCTTCCAACCAATTGGCTTAAAAATGGTGATTTCATTTATTTTATACTGAAATGTCACAAACGAATGCTGTTCTATTACTAAACTTGCACTCCATATTAGAGACAACATTAACAAAGCATAATGATCTTTTCTTTTCTTTTTGCGCAAAACATCAGTCCATCAACAAACCATAATTCACTCCTATTTCTCAGGTACAGAACTGCACTACTAGCAGCTCAACAGAGTTGTTCACAAATTAATTACAACCGCCAATTGCTTTCGCCAATCCAGAAAATAGGCATATGACCTGCAAAACAAGTTTCACGTGTATCTGCAGAAAGCAAATACTTAATTGGACATGAAGCCGAATACTAGCATCATGATTTCCTCTCAAAAACACAACCTTATGAACTTAAATCAGTAGCAAGAAATCATACCATCACATGCAGATGCCAAAGAAATCCTCCATATGATTTAATCTTAAACCATGTTTGGCTGATTTTAGTGAAGGCTGGGTAGAGACAATAATGTTGACATCCCTACTAATTCCAATTCCTAAACCCGTGATATAGCCTTCAATTCAAACCAAGAAACTGAATGAATGACTAACCACCCAGCCTAGACACAGCAGATAGAATGAGTAATTTTACTACATCAAAAAGGGTGCTTTCTGGGTAAACTTGGACCACGCAAGCATTTTCTCTCAGCCATTGAGAGATTTATGTTCTTCCACGCAACACTGAACCACGGTATAGTACTACTAACAGAATGCTCCAGAACTCAACATTTTTCAGCCATGGCACAATTTTCCTATGTAGTGAAATATGAATGCTGACTGAAACCAAAGAATAGTTACAACCTTTGTAAGACTTCATTCAAGATTTCTTAGAGAAGAACCACATAAATGACTAATTCCATTATGTCACCACCCCCACAAAGCACCAAGCATCTGAAGAATCAATTACATGTTTTCCATCAAAAAATCAAGCAGTTCTGTGCTGCATTTACAGCAATCCTCGTGACATCTAAGTGCTACAACAGCCATAAAAATTGGGACAGCTTTTATCCACTAATAGCATTATCATAATAAGAAGGTGAATGTCCTTTAGATAAGCAAACCACTGTGTATTTCTCATCAATAAGAGAGCAGACACCAAGTCTTTTGCTATAGTATAACCCACCTAACATAATCCCTCTTGTCTAAGCAGTTTTATTCAAGAATGCAAGAATAATATTTTTTTTCTTAATAAAACTTGTCAGCCAAATGCATTTAAATGCAACACAGACTCTGCAACAAAAAATCAGCATCAAGATTCCCGATAAATGGATTATCGTATAAAGATTCACTTAGGTGACGGCATACTCAGAAGCCATGGACACCACCATTAGCTTTCAATAAGTGCAGAACCATACACTTCCATAGCCCTCCACAAATGGCTCCACGAAGCACGTTATAGAAAATAAAAAAACAACTGCACTGAAGCATAATGTGGGCACTGGTTACCTATGCACTTAAGTAGCTTGCTGGTAGACTCCCTTTCACATTCACCCGCGATTGTGATATAAACAGTACATGCTCCAATCCAAACAGAAATAGCTCTCAAATCTTATGCTTATCCAATAAATTTAGCACAACAAATACCCAAAATTCCTTACCATACAAAGAGAAAACCCCAGTATCCCAATAGACAAGCTGTCCATTAAAAGAAATGATGAATAGCATGACTTCTCAAGTCCATAAGGTGGGGAACTTAAAGATAGAGAACAACAGATCAAATTCATACATATCATACTAAGAAATTCTTGTTTTCATCTCTAAGAGAGGGAAGTTTCCATACATCATGAACTTAGGACTTGACAAATATCCAGTCTGAAGATCTAAAACAAGATTAAACCAAAGCAGCCTTTTCTCTACTATAAAACTTTTGCTCAACAATTTCCACAATATATAGAGGCTATCATACTGGACAACATGCCCTTTCCAAATACGTAAGCCTCATAATGCATAAGCTTCAAATAGCCCACATCCTAGAGCAGCCCCTTGTCATGTCAAATCTGTTCCATAGACAAATTAACCAGTGACCACAGGTTCCTTTTTTGTCCAATTACACCTCTAAGGAACCAAAGAGGTGCCAATATCTTCAGAAAACCATGATCTCCAAAACAGGCCAAGGCACCAAGGTTATGCAGTTCCTTGAGCACTTCATGAATGGAAAATATTAAATAGTTTTACTCACCTCAGTAGTATGACCCTGAACCACCAGAACCCATGTAATTGCTGCTACCCATGCCACGACTGGAATATATAGATGAATAAGACCTACTGCCAACCTGCCATTCAAATATGGAATCAGAAAATAAGACACCCAAAGCTCAACCTGTGGCACCACCAATATATAAAAATGTAAAGCGCATACATCACTGCCACGAGGCATGTAGTCACCACCATAGCTTGATTGGTACATTCCACCAACATCATTGGCACCATAAGAACCTGAAAACCAAAAAATATCAGAGTGAAGTGGGCATAAGATCACAATTTAAGTGGTAATTATATTTTCAGTAACTCAAAACGCACCTCCATAACCCATACCCTGACGACTGGTATATAGTCCATGAGAATCCTGACTAGATAGAGAACTTCTGCTGCCACCATATCCTACACTGGATCTCCCAATTCTACCAATCATAATTAAAGAAATTTTAGAAGAAAAAAAAAAAAAACGATAACGAGTTACCACAGCAATCTAGGCCAATTGAACAATGAGGAGCAACATATGAAAAGTTTATATTAACAAACCTATCACCATATGCATCCCCATATTGGGAAGCACTGGGGCCGAGTTCATAGTCCAATCGAGCCCTTGAATGGCGAGTACCAGCACCACCATCAGCATAACGTGGAGGAACATCGTCCTGACATTGCATAAGCATTCATCAACAAACTTTAGCCATTTCTCAGATTTCAAATACAAATACAAGAATAACTAACAATAAAACTGACCATTGCAGAATATGGACGTTTTGACCCAGAAATAGAGTCATAATCACGAGCACGTCCTTCACGGTAACTTGGAGGATGCCTCTCCAACCTTTGACCATAGCCATCATCTACATATGCTCTCCTAGCTGAAGAACGAGAAGTACCTCTAGGAATATCTGAATAACCAGAACCACGTGACGAGTAATCATCTCTATAGGATTGCCTTCTTTCAGCAACAGACCTGGAACTGTAATCAACAGGAGCTCTGCTTCTTGGAGGGGGAAGCTCTTCACGCCGACCATAATCCCTCTTTAGGCTGCTCTTTGGGTAAGATGGAGCTGCCAAAAATGCATGCATTGCACTATGTAAATATTATGTAGCCAACAAGAATATCGTAAAGGTACTTCAAAGTGATATATACCCGGTGCTCTTCTATCATAGGTCCTGTTAGGAGGTGGCAAGGGCCTGCCTCTTACTGGCATTGACATCACAGGTGGACGTCTATCTCTCAATCCCACATGCCTCTTCACACTGGTTGGAGCAGCACGGCTAGCAATTCCTCTTACTGGACGGACCCATGGACCTCTGGCAGTTCTACCTCCATACCAAGACCGGAAATCCGCACGACTTGCATGTTTTCCTTTTCCTCTCTGAAGAGGTCTTGATAACCGAGCCCTTACTTTAGCCTGAAGTGCAACAACAATTGTTACAGACAGCAGCAAGGCACTGAGAACCAATGTAACTGCATATAAGCAGGACAGACAAACACCATAAACTGTAAATAACTGGCAAACCTTGTTGTCTCCCTCACCCAACTCAGCATTATTAATGCTTTTAGCACATGTCACTGCAGCATCATGTGAGTCAAAGGTAACAAATCCGAAGTCTTTTCTCTTAGCAGATGGCATATTACGGGCAAGCTCAATCTTTTCAATCTCCCCAAATTTCTTTAAAAGCTCCCTTACACGATCCTCATCCCATGATGCAGGCAGACCATCAACAAACACAGTCTTCACCTGAACACATACAAAGTGAGCAGACTCATCCTAAACTATATACAAACACATATTTACTAGCCACTCTCAAATTAAGTTGGTGATAAAACTAGAAACAACCAGACTCCAAATACTCTAAGACCTTCAAAATAATTGACAATTTAGTAATAACAACAGCAAAAGAATGTGCACAAGAGAAAAAGTTGAGTGGTATATAGAGTGAATTGGTCACATTAGGTTGTACAAAGATAGCCCAAAGGACGAGAATTCTGATCCACCGTTATGAATGAGCATATGTAACTTTAAATAGAACCATATATGGTGAGATACAACAAGGTGAATACACGTGATCCAGCTAAAATCCAAAGTTGATGCAGAATGGTAGAGTAGATATTACCTGTGCCATAATCTCATCACCAGGGTCAATGAAGGAATCAGCAAAAGAAACTTTTGCAGGCCTATCAACCCCAAATAAAACATCTCTCTTCTGAAGTCGCTTAAAAGCATCCATGGCATCTGAACGAGATGAAAATTCCAAAAAGGCAAAACCCCGATTCATTCCCTCATTGTTACTATCCTCCACCAGTGTCACATCTTCAACATTCTCGACTCCATAATGTTTTAACTTCTCTTTCAACTGGAACCACAGTCAATAACCAGAAGTGAGTAATATATCATCTCCCAATTATCAGTAGTTCAGGGAAGGTCGATTATACTTACAGCTTCCTTCGTCCAAGTCTTGCAAATGTTACCCAAGAAAAGGGTGTCACTATCTTGACTTGGAGTAACACCACATTGTTTCCCATTAATCTGAATTGCAGTCATGAAAAGAATATATTTAAGATCTGAAGTGAAATTACTTGATATTCCATAAACAACATGATCAAAAATTACCACTGGATTTTTAAGCTCTGTTACAGCTTTTTTTGCTTGTTCCACAGTTGAAAAACGCAAGAATGCAAATCCTTTATTTTTCTTGGTCTGGGGATTCATCATTAACCTGACTTCAGTAACCTCACCAACTCGAGTGAACACTTTCCTAAGATCATCCTCTGTAGCATCCTTGTCTAAGCCTCCAACAAAGACTTCAAATTCCTTACGCTTGCGTCTCTCTTTAAAAACTTCATGGTGCTCCTCTTCCTCTGCATTAACCACCTGAGCATGATCCGCCTCCTCACCAGCATGCTCATCATCCTCTTCACCCTCCTCAAGTTCTTCAACAACATCTTCCAATTCCTCCTCAACTAGATCACCTTCTTCCTCTTCTTCAACTAAATGCTCCTCATGTTCTTCCTCCACTTCATAACCAACTTCCACCTCCTGAACTTCATCCTGTTCAATTTCTTTATCATCATAATCCACCCCACCATATTCTTCAGGTTCATACTCAGTTTCATTGTCATCAAGCTCTAACCGCTCATCCTTTTCATACTCCTCAACAGAATCCTTGACATCTTCCCCTTCTGCCATGAAAAAAGGGTAGGTGATCCAAACCAGTCAAGATATTCTTGATTTCTCCACGAGCCAAAATAGCAATTGCAATGTGATTTAGATACATCTTTAGAAATTCTAATCCTTCAAGGGACAAATATGATGATACTAGTAATCCCTCTTACATTTAGTCCCTCCATTTACCCTTATTTAACCAAAACATCCTTGCTTATCTCATAAAATACAGTTAATCAGGAAAGAAAAACTAAAATTTAGGGATAGTATCTAAAATTCATCCAGCAACCCGCATCGTATCAATTAAGTGATTAGGTACCAGCTAAAGACATTCGGAAGTGCATGGACAAGATAAACACAATTTCATGATTGCATAAAAACCAATTCTTTTAGAGATTCGTAATCACATAAGTTTATTGTTTTTAGGTAAAGTCCATAAAGTCAATTATTTTGAAATTGTGTATCATGCATTCTAACAAATACTTACACATGAGAGGTATCAACGCATCAGAACTTTGTCAAATTCGTAAAACAAATATACTTACTTTTCAAAGAAGCCGAGCCATTGGCATCTGATTTGCTTCCAATTTCATCTTCCAAACCTCGGTTTTCTTCGGAAATTGGTTTTTCAAGAAATTGCTTATCCTCAAAAAAAGGATTTTCATTAATTGCGGGGCTCTCCTCCGCCTTTGGAGGCTCTTCAGCAGCTTCCGGCTGCTGACTCTGTCCCTTGGCCGCCCCTCTCGAGGTTCTCGCCGTCCTCTTTGGTCCCGCTGCAGCGGCACCTCTCTTCACGGTCCGTGGAGGCATCGATAGTTTCAGGTGGATAAGTAGCAAGATGTGCTTCTCAAGAACCGTAATTGATCTCCTTAATCATATAGAGTATAACCCTAATTTCACACACGTCGAAACAAAAGCAACGCGAAAGATGCACAAATAAAAACCCCTAAATTAACCACACAACAGAAACCCTAAATTCAACGGAGAAAAAAATATCCGAGAAAGTACGGGAAAACGAGGACTGGACCATTTAGGTCCTTATTTATATGTGATAAAGATTGGGTGTGTCTTGAAGTGTATTACTTGGTAGGAAAATTTATGTCCTGGGTTATACTAGTGCACGTGGATATTACTGATTGGTCATTGGCACGCGTCGATATATTATTCGAAACTGTTGGTGCACTGCAGTGCAGTAGAATATATCTCCGCGAGTAGATTAATGAGGACATCATCTGATGCAGTAAGTATTAAGGAATGAATAATGATGTGTTTGGCTTGTTATCTGCTGATCTTGGATTTCTCTCCACTCGGACCATTAAAGAAGTGCTAAAGGAAAACCTTCAATTTTCACATAATATTTAATTTATTTTAATTATACGCCAAATCTTTTCAAAAAAGGATAAATCAAAGTCCGATTTCTAAAACCATTAAGTTATTCGATGGTTGTAATAAGAGCTATTTAGATTTGCAGCCAATAATGTTAGGGTGCACCATTATATATTCTAATTTAGAGAAGAAAAAAAAATAATGATCAATATTAATATCTATTAGCTCTATCAATATTAATATCTATTAAGTAAATAATGATTTTTACTTTGAGGGCCTTGTTTTTCTTTTGCATTTTAAGATCAATATTAATATCTATTAGCTCTATCTTTTCATAAACAGGAAAATTATTTTTAATAAATATGAAAAAACTTTCTTTCTTAAAACTGACATCCCTTCATAATATGAATTTTAAGACACATTAATCGTTATCCCAGCCAACTAAGAGCGAGCTTAGAAAGTCATTAATCGTTAATGATCTCAACTCAACACGATTAATGTGCGTAAACTATACTAAATTATTTGTTACAGTTTGAAGTTCTTATTATATTGCTTCTCAATTTAATATTTTATAGAAATACTTTTATATTGTTCTTTCTTTTTGGTCGTTTATATAATTAAGTACATTTACTTGACTCGATCCATATATGTATTTCTTTTTTAAAAACTATTTTCGTAATTGGATAATAGTTCAATTTATTTTTTAAGTAATAGAATATGTTTGATAAAAGAAAAATAAATTGTAATTCAGCATATATTATAGTCTTTTAAACTGATAATAAATATGCAAGTCATATTATGATATACTAAGATATACTAAGAGTTAGTTTAGTTGATAACTGCTCACTTCTTATATTAACTAGTTTCATTTCACAAAATTTAATTCGAATTTGAAAACTCAATATAATTGGTCTAAAATTTTATTCATCTAAATTAGATTTAATTATAAAAGTTGACTATCTAAATTCGATAAGGCTTGAATTTAAATAAATTCCCGTTTAAAGTAATATGAATTTAAAAATGATTCGGAACTCAAAGAGATTACAATGAAGCAAACTAAGTGCATTAGTTAAATCAAAATTATATTTTTATACATCTATTTATTGTAAATGTATATTCAAATATAATAGAAATTTATTGAGAGACATTTCTTTTGTAGCATAATTGCTTCAAAAGCATATTGTCAATTATAACACTGAATTTTTTATTTTTTTTATAACAAAGTCATTTTAGTAGTCGTTTGGTCAAATTTGAACAAAGCTAAATAACTTTAAAGAAATGTAAAAATTAAAGCAAGCTTAAAAAAGAACAATAAAATGATGAACTTTTTAGCCAAACTAACACGTATGAATTCAAATTTTATATTATTTGGTAAGAATTCAACTCACGTTATTTGGAAAGAATTCGTTCTAGTTCTAAATACATACTAGATTAGTTCTTGACCGACCTTTTAATATGTTTTCTATTAAATTACAATGGATTTGTAATCATTCAATTTACTTTGGTTTTCTTCAATAACAATGAAGATATTATATTCACAACAACAACTATTGATATTGATATTTTTATTTATTTTAAAGGATAAATATTAATCAACATCGAAATAGTAAAATAGTCAATGCAAAATATACTATGATATTCAACTAGCTTATTGAGTTGAAACTGATGCATGTAAATCTAGTCCTTTGTAAAACTAATTAGTTATGTAGTCAAGAAACCAGAAACTAATCTTTTCATATATATAATTAAAGAAAGATTGATATTTTAGACTAACTAAGGTAAAACAAATGATCTAAACTGAAGTCTTATTCCAGGAATTCCAGCATCCAAAGTGACCTGACCACTGGAAAGCCACAGTTCCATTAGTTGCAACTCTCTTGGCAGCCTTGTATCGCATCCAGTCACGAAGGACGGATCTTAGATCAAGGACCTTGGCACTTATACTCCTGCAGCAATTGGCATGGACAGTGGCCACTGCCTTTACATCTCTGCTATCAGTGCAAAACCCACTGAAATAGACTGTGTCCAAGAACCTCGCATTAAGCTCCAGTCGCCTAAAGGTACCTTCTCGCATTAGGTCGAAAAGAACATCTTGCTCTTTTTTGCCTGTGGAATTGTCTTTCCTGGAGTACCAGTTCTCAAATAATGCAATGGTCTTGTTGTTTGATTTCACATAATAGAAACCCGTGTTAATAAGATTCTTTTCAGACAGTGGGTCGCCATTGAACCAGTCGGTACTAATTTGGAGATCTACACTCTCATTCTTGCTTAACCTTGGAAATGGGTTCCTTAGCCACATTACATCAGCATCCTGCGGCAAAAGCAAAAAAACATTGTTGATTATTCTTGGAATTGGAATTGATTGGCAGTTTGAAGTCCCAAATTTAGGCTTTATTTTCAGAGTCGAACCCATGGTTTATAGGGCTGGGCTTGAAACAATCCAGACATGCGGAAGCCAACGCCAACATTAGATTGTAATAGTTGGTGCGGAAGGTATGAAAAGTATAAAACAAAAGAAACCAGTTTCTGATTTGATTTGTTTTTGTGGTAGGACATATTGACTTTTGAGAATGGAGTGTTCAGGGGTTTTTCCAAATGTGTGGCAGCAGGAAGTGAAAAGCCGCATAGAAAATAGAATTGGGAGGAGAAAATTCAGACTTGTGAAATAGAAAAGTCAATTTAATGAAATTTCAGGACAACAGCTGCCTGCCTCTCTAGAAATTTCAGTTTTGACCAGATTCAATATATAGTGGCATCAAAAAGTATTATAGGGAGCTTTCACATTAAGAAAAAGATTCAGACCCAAGTCGAAACATATTTTTAATGGAGTTGAGAATCAATCCCCCGGAAGGGATAAAAATTAGCAGCATTGCCTCTCCAATCCATCCCTGACGCGTAAGGTCGTTTTGCTACTTAAACGACAACTAGTACGTGCCGACATTAAAATGCCACGCTCCATCTCATATCCTTCTTAATTAATCCCAAATATTTTGTTAATACACAACAACTATGTACACTGAAACCATTAAATAAAATGAATGCAAATTAAATAATTAAATGAAGAAACTTACCGTGAAAATGAAGCTATAGCCGTGCTTGAGGACATCTAAGAGTAAAAGAGTCCTTCTCCACATCATCTTAATAAAATCTTTCGACATGAAAAGTTTTTCTCCGCCGAAATCTACGCCTTCAGTTTCCATTTTGTAACAGTTAAGCCGCTTGAACATGCACCTCTCGTACGCCGTCTGATCCGCCGCTACCAGCAGTAGATGGTCGAGGAGTGGCCTGGTGTCCTCCCCTACCCAAAAGCTCTCCAGGAAAAGATCAAGCATTGTGGTTTCAGATTTAACCGTTGGTTCTGCATACGCCTTATTCAGAATAACGATGATGACGGTTTTGTTGGGCATTGAAGCTCTTCTCAGAGCCAATTCCAGCTCATCTATAGGGAACGTGATGATATTGTACTGCTGTGACAATAACATATTATTTGAAAACATGACATTAGTTAATTATGCTTACTAAGACCTTCAGTACCATTGGACTGACACGGATATTTAACAAGATATAAACTTACAGATGCTGAGTCGGGGTTACTGGAGGATATACGTTGGATTGCGAGTAAAGGGTTGGTCGATGAAGAGGCTGACAGGACAAAGAGATAGATAACGCCGGCGCCAAACAGAAGGGAAAACAAGGCAAGGTTAGCAAGAGAGTTGTTAGAGGATTCCATTTGCATGTTTTCAAGTGTGTGCTTGTTTCTGTAAATTTTTACGGCGGAGAGTCGTGCAGGATGATGGGTTTGGTTTGTAGAATGGTCATGCAGTCCGCCTGATGAGTAGCAGTTTTTTCCTTTTTATTCCCTTTTCCCAAAGAATCATTTACAAGCGCCGAAACTGCCCACATCCTTTTATGGGATCATTATTACTAACGCATCTATAATTTAGAAATTTTAATATTATTTATTTCAGAAAATAACAATATTATTGCTATCATTTTAAATAAATCAAATATCTACAGAGTTTAACTCTCAATTACATTTTTATTCACAGCTCTAATTATTTCCCAAATATAATCTAGCAATAGATACAAGACTTTTAAGCTCTTTTATAATAATAATACATTAAATTAGATTGATAAGAAATCAATCTTTAAAACTGTCCAATAACCCAGTTAACTATGGAATATAACAATTATATTTTATCTTTAGGAATGACCAAGTTGGTAATATATTATATATGAACTATTTTTAAAATTAGGCCATCTCATTTTTATCATTTGACAATATATACATATTGGACCATTCGTATTTCTAAATCATTGGTTCTGATGATCAGATATTAAATTACCAAATTGAGCAATGTTAATCATAATACATATGTTCCATTTTCAGTATATCCATTTAAAGTTCCAAATCAACATCTCATCGAAACCATCCAAAAAAGAAAATCCTAAAATGAAATGAGCATAGAATTAAAGAGGAGGAAAAAATAAAAAAGGCACCACTTTGGAGAAAACTACAAAAAAAAGGAGGAGGTTAAGAGTAATGAGCATTTATTGATGAGAAAAGATGCTAAACCAACGCCTTCATCCTTTAACATGTTAATAAATAAAAAAGTGCCATAATTTAATGTACTAATCCAGTAATTATATATATGTCAAATGTCCCAATCTATAAGTAGGTTGAGGACCATTAGCCACTTGTTTATGACGATGGAGTTTGATCTCAGCATTTCAGGTCATCCACCCTATACAAAAATTTCTACTTTTTCACAATTTTCTTTAGTTATTATCCGACGATTGAGATTTTTGCATATCGTAAGAAAATTCGAATGATTTATCAATACGAATTTAATAAATAAATGTCTCCTTATACAGTTAAGAGTAGTAAAAAGATATTAAATGCACAGAGTCCCATTCTTGGCCTGCACAACCATAGTTTAAGCTTAATTAGCTCTTAATCGTAAGAGATAATAAAGGAGCAGAGTAGCGTAGTATCTAAATTAATAGTTTAAGATAAATTGTCGCATCAAATTTGCATATAAAATCAAGGGTTGGTTTACTGTCTGGGTCATCTCATGGCTAATACCATCAAACTTGATACTGCGCTATATACTATTATTATATAAAGGTTGATACGTGTCAATCCGAATGATACCCGTTTTCTACTTCACCTAAATGAGAGACTTTAACAACCCATACAGGCATTGAGAAATCAACACGAGAACTCGCTGGTGGAATTAAATGTGTAGACGCAGGAAATGTGCGCTACTTGGCCCATAGTTCAAGACTTTTTTGGATCTAAATTCATCACCAGTGGTTGTCCTAGAATTTCTCCCTTTTTCGATAGAAAGATCAAATGCATATATAGGATGCAGTCTATTAACAAATCCGATGAAAAGAATGAAAAAGAAAATCAATTTAAGGCAGCACAGGCGCCACCCAGAAAGAGAGAAGCAAAAGAAAAAAAAAAAGACAAGATGGAAAACTTTAGGAGCATATAAGGAAAGCTAACTAAAGAATATGGCAGACCCTTTGTTTTCTTTTTTGCTTCTTGGTCTTTGGAGGTTGGAGAACTGCCTTGATTGCAGCATCAAACACGGCCTTCACATTCTGCATTTAAAAATTTATAACTGTTTCAGCCAGGCTGCGCGTGCGCAACAAAAATCTTTGATAGGGAAATGTAAATACATACGATATATGATGTAATCAACATGTTCCAACTAAAACTTCTAACGTCGGCAACACTACAGGCATATCTTACAGGGATGTCATATTGGCAATGATCGTTTTAAGACAGTCTCATAGGTCATATTTCTATTTCAGCTTTCATCAACACTTGGGCTCGAGATTTCAAGGTTTTCCCTTCAGTTTACAATTGACAAATGTTATTCCAGACATGGTACTACAGAAATAACAGTGTAAAACTATAATGCAAGGGAAATGTTCTCATATTTCCCACACTTAATCAAGGACTCTTTACCAGAGACAAAGCATCCATGTTACAACCAGAGCTACATATTTCTCTAGATAAGCTATTAACTGGCTGTGTTCATACCTTTATGAGAATGTGCAGAGATGAGAGACAAACCTGCTGTGTTTTAGAGCTGCATTCTACATATGCCAATGCTCCTATTTGCTTCTTGAGTTCTATGCCCTAGCAATCAAAGAATTAAATTAATATAATAAAGCAAAAAGTCATATGCAAAAATTCCTATTGATTACTTATTATGAACAGAGAGAAATCCACTTTTTCAACTCACACCATTGGAGTTTCTAAATGATTGTAAAAGGATTGGTGGTATGAATTATGCAAGGCTACCTGCTCTCTTGAAATGGTGCATGCTCCAGGATAATCCAGGTGAAATTGTCCATCTTCCCTCAGATCTGCCATTATGCTCAAATCAATCATGACAACTATGCCAGATTCATTATTCCATAAGCAATTATATCTACACCACCAATATCTGGGCAAAAACTTAAAAGAGTAATAACATACATGCTGCAAATATTCACTATAGGATTTCAAGGAATAAAGAGACCAAGTGCAGAGAAAGAAAAAATGGAAGTAGTTCACAAGGGACATGAATTACTGCGGAATCCCAAATATTCATACATGCCGCACCCCTGCACGTGCTTATATGAATGAATTGTACAAGCATATACACTGGAACAGAAAAACATATGTGCAGAAGAACAAGAAAAACAGTTAGGACATAAAACCATTTTACATTTAGACCCCATTGAAGGCTGCAGAAACTTGAATAACAAAGCTTTTCATTCTTCACTTTCTACATGACCAGCGTAAGCACTTAATGGACCAACCAAAAACAAAGAAAAAGGAGCCTGATTAATTTAGCATTAAGGAAAGTAGGACCCTGGCAATATTTATTCACAGAAGCAATAACTGAATGTGGGAAAGAATGTATACCTAGTTTAGTCCCCACCAGAATAATGGGTACTGACGGGGCATAATGTCTGAGCTCCGGGACCCACTTCTCCAACAAAAAGGGGCATAAAGGAAAAGATACACAATAAAGAGAAGAATCAGAAAGTACATACACATATTGTCTAACACCACAAATAAAAGGATAACATGTAATAGTAATGTAAATAAGGATAGAAATGGGAAAAGACAAGTAAACAAGAAGAAGAAATTGAAGAGAGAAAGAAGCTTACTTTTTTTGAAATGTTTTCATAGCTAGGCCTGCTTATGAGTGAAAAGGCAAGAATGAAAACATCAGCTCCTCTATAACTTAGAGGCCTTAGCCTGTTGTAATCCTCCTGACCTGCATCAATTATACTAAAACTTAAGTGAGAGTATTCAATTGAATTATTTTTATAGGACACTTTTAAGACATCTTAACAATTTACTCAAAAGATTAACTAAGAAAGTCATCATTGATTACAGGAATTATTGCTCTTTTGTTATAATTAGTCTTCAAACAGCAAAAGAAAAGCTCCAACGAAGTGTTCAATTGCCACATAAAAATAAGGCATCATGGTATTACTCAAAGCATATAAAACCATGTTTAAATGTTGCCACAACATAATAATTTCTAGTTAAATGTGAAGCACCTACTTTAAGGAACTAGAGCCAGTGATGATCCCTAGTTTGATTTGGCAAATGCATAAGTGCCATCATATGCTTCAGAAACGACATTGGGTCTTCCAATATTAAAATGGGAAAGACAGAGTGTAATTCCTCTACTTCTCCTCAATGAGTTTGACAGAGCATAAAAGATATGCATAATGGTTACTTGTATCATACATAATTCTCTGTACAAATAGTTGGAAAGTCTGAAAGCGTAAAAAACGAAAACCTGGAAAGCAAACTGGGATTTTAGTGGCAAGTGAACTGTATGAAAAGATGGCTATATACAGGTAAAAATGTTTCGCCATACTTTGCGCTAAACAGACAAAGCATTAAGAAACAAATTACACTAAAGCAGTCAAAAGGTGAAACTTTTGCTCCCAATTCAACGTATGAATAAGACTGGTAGACGCATTGTCAGATCACTTTGATCAATGAAAACAGATTTAATTCGTGTTATTATCCCAGCTAAATTTGAAAAACATGAAAAATTTATGATTTTTGTAACAAGGAAAGAGAGAGTGTATACCAGCAGTGTCCCAGAGACCCAGATTCACAGTCTTGCCATCAACCATGACATTGGCACTGAAGTTATCAAAAACAGTAGGAACATAATCCTGCCAGGAGAATAAGCAAAGTGAACTTAAAAAGAAAACTATAGTAAGAAAAGACAGGACAAGAAAGAAAAAAGGGAAATGAATAGGAAGTGAAAAAGAAAAAAGGAAAAAAAAATAAAAGAAAGAAGAAGAGCTACTGTAGGGAAGGTGTTGCTAGTGTAAGAGATAAGAAGACACGTCTTTCCAACAGCTCCATCTCCAACAGTCACACATTTGATAAACTTAGTTGTAGTAGCCGCTGATGGCGCAGTCATTTTTCAACAGAAACTCTTGTGATCTTCTCTTTCTCTAAATATAGTCTTGTTCACGTTAAATACTGAGAGAGATTGCAGAGGAAGAATGTTGAAGAAAAGAAGCAAAAATTTGGAGAAGCTTTTTGAAGGAGGGGAAAAGATTTTGGAATTCACTTTAATTTGAGCTGTCAGGGAGCCAAAAAGAGGAGACCTGAAAAATATAGAAAGGCAAAGCAAAGCACCAGAGCAGACCACCTATACCCCAACCCAATTCCAATTTCATTCAAATTCATTTTCCATATCACGCGCTATGCACCGTGCGTGACCATCAAACTTTGCTTCTAAATTAAATTAATACGCTGTTATTTTAGCACCCCTTTTCTCCAAATTTTCTAACCTTCTAAATTTATTTTGCAAACTATAAATCACTCGTGCTATCAGTACTAATTTAAATGAAATTCTTGAAAAAATAACTGGAAAATTAAAATAATATATAGTTTATAATATTAAATTATATAAAAATATATAATAAAAAAATGTCATTTTTACTTTCAATTATTGGACATTTAAAAGACGTAAAACTGTTAAGCGGAGAGTTATTATAGGGATGAATATGTAGCGCGTGGAGCACAACCCAAAAACATAAGAGGTAGAAAGAAATAGCAGCGTGTCACCGCAACGACAAGGGAATTGTTGCCGATCCCTGTCGTATTGCTGTACATATATGCCCTTTTTGCAAAAAGTGATTCACATGAAACTACGACATCATTTTATTCATTTTTTAAACCATTAATCTAACAAATAGTTTGTATTTATTATAAATAGTAATTTACGAATATACCAATTCATTTAAGCTAGTCCGGTAAAAGAATTTGAAAACCCTTTTTTTCTTTTTATCCCATAATTTGGTCATCATGGATAGTAACATGGCATCAAAGAAACAAATGGACGTTGGAGGAAATCTTTAGGGCGGTGCTTTTCAGAAATTAGTGATGCGCTTTGAAGAAACAAAAGTGAAGAAGAAGAAGAAAAAGAAAGAGGACTGAAAGTGTTGGCACCACACAAACAGATGAGTAGTTCAGTTAGCTGATGATGTTAAGGTTGAGGCAATACCAAGCTTTCCTATTCTCATTCCGTTTCAAACAACTCAAAGCCCAAAACAAAAACAAAAAAAGAAAGGAATTATGTCCCTATTTATGGTGTTGATTTTATTTACAAGCAATTAAACTCAAATCTCTTATCAATGTACCACAGTTCAAGTGTCTGTTTTCCTTGAATATTCATAGCGACGTTATTAGAGCCCAATGGAATTGAACTAACATTACTCGGAATACTACATATGCAGGAGACGACAAGGTAGCCATATGTAAGAAACGACAAGGTCGATCTAGGTGAACATGTCATATCCATAAACGACATGTCGTATTAGTGGGAGGTCGAAAATGTCAAACGGCCGACTAAAATATCAATGTGTTAGATGCATAAAGAAAGAGCGATGTTTAATCGCAGATAGACGCACGAACACAAGCAGTTCAGCGATTATAATGGGATCAAAAGCAGCAACACCACCATACCCAAGTGCTGCGAGAATCTCTGATTCTCAGTGCTACCCTCAATATACTGCTTCTCTTAAATGTAAGCATGCTCTTCCTTTTCTGTTTTATTAGCTGAACTTCAATTTCCCCTTTTTGTTGTTTCGTCTCTTTCTTTTTAATATGCAAATTATATGTCTAAACGATGAATTAAGAGACAGGAGATTACCGGGTGTCCAATTACATGTGAACTGTTCCCTTATAGCTTAAGCATGGTTTTTTTTTCTTTTTTTTTTGCGACTATAATTGATGATTAAGTAGAATACAACTACTGCAATTAGGGCAGAAGCTACAAATTATACAGGTGTCTTGTCTATAAAATGTCGATTTGACTTAAATTGTAGTAAAACTTTAGCTGTGAATGGAAGTGCATTATTTTTCTGGGCAGCTTGTACCGTCGTCTAATTCATTATGTCTAAGTTGTTTAAGATTTGCATTATTCTACATCATGTTTCCGTTATTGCTTTCTGATTCCTCTCAAATTATCTATACTGTCATATAGTTGTCAAGTTGAATTATGGCATTTAGCTTATTATGTTGTATTCGCTGGTAATGCTATATGAAACTTATGCTTATTTTTAGTGAGTATTGTGTCATTCTAGTAATTTTGCTTTTAGTCTAACATTCCCTAGTTCTTCTACACTAATTTTTAAAAGGTTCCTCTCAATTCAATCTCAACTTTGCAGGCCTGGAAGAGTTTAGCTCAGATAAGAGTAAATGTCAAAAGCATTTTGATGTTTACAAGGAATGCAAGAAAAAAGAGGTACTGATTATCTTTTAATATAAAAGGCTTTGTACCCCTGCATATTGTTTAAAATAAAATTTTCAACCTTTCTCCAAATTGTTACAGATTGTGCTTATGCTCATTCATCCTATTCTGCATTACATAATTGTGTTCTCTTTTTTAACAGAGGGAAGCTCGGCTGGAACACAACAGGAGTAGATCATTCTTCTCATGAGAAGATTATGTAGATCTTTGACAATTGTTGGTAAAAGTTTAATAGTTGGGTTCTTAGATAGTATCAATCCATTTTTCTTCAAGAACTATGCTTGTGATTCTTTGGCTTCTCACACTAATTTAAATATGAACCTTAATTGTCCATGGCACCGAGATGGATTTTAATAATTTGCTCTTGTATGTGCAATGATATAGTGTAAGCATATGCATGAAGCTATGAAAGAGTATTTGTATTGACAAATTATTCTTTGGACCAGTCAAATGTCCCTTGAGTTTCTAGCTATGTGAACATTCTTACACTAGTATAAATCTCAAAATTAGACTTTTTTCTTAAACAATGAAGTATTATAGATCAGTATATCATGAGGCATTTTCAACCTTAGCAGCTTGTGTGAGATAGAAAATATAAATCAGTATCATATACTAATTAGAATTTATTTGAAACTCATGGGTAGCACTATATTGTTTCAGAAGCATTGATTCGTATCTGGTCAACACATGGCAAGTATAATAGAGTTAAAAATCTGGGAAGGCAGCTGTTGGGATTGAGAATTTATTAGAAATTTCAATTTTGGTTCAGGAAGCATCTATTTGTAGTTACAAGAAAACTGGGAAAGGAGTTGTCAGGATTGCAATCCCGGTCGCAATCCTCGCCATGAATGGACAAGTTTAATATAAAAGATTGCTTTGCAAATGTAAACTTTTACAGTTGATGGACTAATTTTGAAATGATCATACATAAACCAATTTAACTATGGCCCGTGGCCTTATTTCATGAGAAAGAAATTAATATTATGTTGCTGTAGAAACATTTGCTGCATGGTTCTGCCCTTTCAGTTCTGGAGATCAAGGCCTGAGCTTTGTAGTTTCATTCGTGTAATATGATCCAGGCGTTCGCTCATCTCAGGTGTCAAGTAATTCTTCCAATCTCCAACCGTACCCAACCTGTAAAAGAAACTATTTGGGACCTTTGAAGTCATACCGTTCTTGGTCACAGCCAAGTTCTTAAGCCTATCCAAACTGCACCTCTGCATCACCTTTTGGACATCCTCATCCTCATGGAATGGTTTTCCAAGAAACGAAGCTAGCTTCTTGGCTTCCTCTATAGGGTTGCTTTTGAGATCTTCATACTTCAAGAAGAGTATCTTGTGAGGCATTTTCAAGCTTTCTGTCCAATATGACAAAACATGATCAAAGAATGGGCCATAGGGGTGAACTCCGTTGCAGAAACTATGGAAGGCCGTGTCAAAGGGAAGGGGATCTTGCCGAGGTCTGAAGATTTTGTTGAAGAAGTACCATAGAGAAACTAAAGTGTCTTTTGGATTTCTAGTTATATAAACTATCTTGCAATTGGCTTTCTTAATTGAATGAGGCAGGGAATTATAAGGAACATGAGTGTGAAACAGTCTAGGTGACGGCATACCTAGAGCTGCAGATGATAGATCAGGATGCAAACTATCTTGGTAGATCTGATTCTCTAAGTTAGGTGCATAAGCATGAGGAACACCTTTAATAAGAAGGTCTTCATCATCTGAATCTCCATGGATGATGGAAACGCAAACGGCCTTAAGCCAAGTGGTGCCAGTTTTCAAGGAGGAAGCTATGATGACATCGTTATCATCTGCTTGGAAGTGGGACTGGAAGGCTGATATGCGTTCTATTTCTGTAGAACTGCACCAAAATTCTTCCCATCTGTAGATATCAATGACTTCCCAAAACTTTTCTCTAGGAAGCTGATTCAGCTCCTGGTTTGATGAACTTTTAGGTAGCTGATCGTTTGATGAAGTTTGGAGGGTAGGATCCATGGTATTAGCTAATGGGAAAATAAGGCTCCGATTTCTTCACAAGTTCCTTGCTTAGACGCCTGAATGATGCTAGTAAGTATGTATATATATATATATATATATATATATATATATAATAATTTTGGAATATTAGAATCATAAACAGAGTGCTACTGAACAAAATGTTTTCTTATACAATTAAGTAAAGGTCAAGGAATGTTATATATTTGTCAAACCCGTGAAGGGTTGTCATTATAGCCAATAAAATATTGCTATCTATTACGACTTTGAGAGGATAAATAAACAGCTAATACATTTTGATAGAACACTAATTAATATTTAATTTTTCAGAAAAGACTATTAATATTTAATCACTTTTCAAATGAAATGTATAAAAAGATTATTTATATAATTAATAGTCTTTTTCCAGTTCGTTACTCCTTCAATTTCAACTGCCTTGTCTATCTGAATTACTAATAATTCCGTCAAAAACAAATTGAAAATGTTGAATTCAAAACCTATAATTAAAGAACATTATCATACATTTTGAATTCAAACTTAAAGCCTACGAATGCATAGACGAAAACTTAACCCTTTTCACTTTTCTGATTGATGCAATTCAGCTTTGCATATGTATTGATACTGCTCTTAATAACGTTTCTGTTCTCTATTTATGATGCAAATATTTTGCCAGACCATGATCACTCTGTGTGCATAGCTTTTGTAAATTCTTCTTTAACATATATTTGGTTATTCTATAACTTCATGTTCTATTTCAAGTACTTCAAATAAGGGTATTTTTTTAATCGATGAACTTAAACTCAATGATATCATTTCAAGACTGTGAAATCTGGAGTTCGAACTATTTTACCTTATAATTGTCCAGTGAATCTTTAGCAACCCAACTACCTTTGAGAGTTCAAATTCATTTCTGTCTCCTCCTGCTCGATTTGTCCCCATCCACTGCAATCTGATATTGATTTCTTTGTGGTCTATAAGTGTGACATTAGTGGTACTGAAGATGCTTCAGAATAGTTCAGTTTGCTGCTTCGATGTTTGATTACGTTGCAGGTGATCTAACTGTCGATACACTAATGAGGAAATGGCTGTTCTTTTGTTTGGTGCAGCTGATTATAGCACAAATAGCAATTGCTAGAGTAAAGTAGAGGCGTATTTAATCCTCTAAGCCATTAAAGCAAGGGCAGTCTCAAAAATGTTTGCAATATGTGAATCCCCAACAAACAAAGACAATATTAATTGAAGATATAATAAATAGTTATCAAGAATTAAAACATCAAGAAACTCTTCTAACACAAAGATTAACTCCATTTCCAGGTTGCACAACCAACCTAAATGCTGGGGAATGATGGTGTGCTGGGGAGAGAGAGGCTAAAAGAATCACCTTCAGTTCAGTCGTAACAAAGTACTGGGCTGTACAGGTTCGAGCTCCAATTCCAAATGGCATGTAAGCCTGCAGACTCTTGCTAGTTCCAAGAATTTCATTTCCAAATCTGTCAGGTTTAAACTGATCTGCATCTGGCCCCCTTTAATCAGGTTTATGATGTAGTTTGAATGCCGGTTCCTTTCGAAATCATGATGCCTTTGAACTCAAAAAAGCCCATGATGCAGTGATAGCATGGGCTGCAAATAATATTTTAATAATAATAACAAATTTACTATTTCAAAATATTTTTTTAAATTTTATTAATACAATAATATAAAAATATTTTAAAAATATTTATTAATTAATTATAGTATTATATAAATTAATACTATCAATATAATTAATATTACTATTTTTAAAATTAAAAATTTATTATATAATTAAAAATTAATTTATTATTAAATATAATATTAAAAATATAATTTTAAATGTTATTTTTTAGAATTAAAATTATTATCTAATTAGAAAATTAATTTATTATTTAATATAATATTTATTATGATAGAATTAATATCGTTATTTGATTATAAAATTTTATATTAGTTAATATAATATTAAAATAAATTATATTATATTTTTTAAAATTAAAATAAATATTTAATTAGAAATATAATTTATTAATTAATAAATTAATAACAAAATAAAATTAGACATCAATTTAAATTTTATATATAAAAGATAAATACACATATAAAATTTTTATGTTCCCATGCTAAAAGACTTCAGATGTGGACAATTAATATGTATATATATAGATTAGATGCAACAAGTATGCTACAATACAATAAAATAATATGTGTCAGCAAAATAACATGCAACACCAAGGCAAACCCACATGCAGAAACAATCAACACAAACGAGTTGCCACATCCAAATGACGATCCTTTTCTGTTTCCTTATAAATACCGTTCCATTCAGTTTCCTTTTCATCATAACATTGGCCTCTCTTCTCTCATATACACAATGGCTTGCTCTTCTTTTCTCTCTCTCAGTCTTTGCCTTCTTTTTCTTTCCCATAGCTCTCTTGCTCAAATAGAGCAAGCAACTTCGCCATACAGCGAGGGCAACAGGATCATTGTCAACTCAACCGCATTAGCACTGTCGAGCCTTCTCGCAGGTTTCAATCGGAAGCTGGTCTGACAGAAATTTGGGACGAGAATGATCAACAGTTTCAATGCGTTGGTGTTGTAGCTATGCGCCATACTATTCGAGAGAGAGGCTTATTGCTACCACAATACGTCAATGGACCTAAGCTCATTTATGTTGTCCAAGGCATCTCAACTCTTTGATCGAATTTTTATAGCACAATTTTCTCGTTGTTAATTTAAATGAGTTCAATGCATTTCTTTTTATGGTCAATGCAGGCAGAGGCATTCAGGGATCAGTATTCCCAGGTTGTCCTGAGACATGTCAGTCACCATCAGAATCACAGTCAGAGAGTCGAGGCCAAGAACAGAGCCGGAGAGACCAGCATCAGAAGGTTCGTCAAATCCGGGAGGGCGATGTCATTGCCTTGCATACTGGAGTAGCTCAATGGATTTACAACAATGGTCGATCTCCTCTTGTTCTGGTCCAAATCATTGACACTAGCAATCCTACCAACCAGCTAGACCAGAACCACAGAGTAAGAATCGTGTACATGATATAGACTAAAATAATTGGAAATCGCAAGTGTCCAGATGTGTTCTAATTTTTGTATGTAATTTCAGGACTTCTTCCTCGCGGGTAACCCTCAACAAGAAGTACAGAGCCAAAGAGGTGAAAGAGGCCGCCAGAGAGAAAGAAGACCAATCTCTATGGGAGGCGCACGTGACAACTCCGGCAATGTCTTTTCGGGAATGGACGAGAGGATGATAGCAGAAGCTTTCAACATTAACACAGATCTTGCAAGAAAGTTAAGGGGTGAAAATGACTTGAGAGGCATCATTGTGAGCGTGGAGCATGATCTGGAGATGCTAGCCCCACCAAGAAGCCAAGAAGAAGAACGAGAATAAAGAGAAGAAGAAGCACAACGACAATTGGAAAGGAGCCCTAGAGGCAGATCCAATGGCCTAGAGGAAACTTTCTGCACAGCCAGGTTGAGACACAACATCGACAAGCCATCAGAAGCTGACATCTACAACCCACGCGCCGGCCGTGTCAGCAATGTCAATAGTCACAACCTCCCCATTCTCAGATTCCTCCAACTCAGTATTCAGAAAGCCGTCCTTTACAAGGTAAGGCTTAAAGAAGAGACTTGAAATTTGACTAATGGGGCTTGTATGTATACTTGCCTGAACTAATTATAATATCAGTGAATTTTGACTCTATTAAAAAGCATCTGAGAAGTTAGGAGTTTGAACCTAACTCAGAGTGCAATTAGATAGAACAAAACTCAAAATCTTTATATGGCAATGAATTTTGTTAATGCTATATATTTTCTGATAATTTTATGCAGAATGCTATAATGACACCACACTGGAACATCAATGCCCGCAGCATTCGGTACATCACTAGAGGAAGTGGTCGTGTTCAGATCGTTAATGAAAACGGAAACTCAGTATTCGATGGACAGGTCCGAATGGGTCAAATGTTCACAGTACCACAAAACTTTGTAGTGATAACAAGGGGTATCCTTCAAGACTAATGATAAAGCAAAGATCAACCAACTGGCAGGACGGGTCTCAGCAATCAGGTCCATGCCTGAGGAGGTAGTAGCAAATGCATTCCAGGTATCCGTGGAAGATGCCAGGAGGCTTAAAGAGAATAGACAGGAAGTCACACTGGTGAGTCCTGGAACTAGGTCAACATACTGATGTAATTTGGAATGGAAGATAAAACACCAACAGCACTAGAATGAAAAATAAAAAGCCCTACAGTTCCTGATAGGCCTGTACGGTGTGCGGGAGAATGAAAGTTTAACAAGCTTTGAGGTTAATAAATGGCAATGTTTTGCACCCAAATATATGAATGTCTTGTTTTCCTTTTTTGCAAAGAGATGGGGATGTTCCCAACTCTCTCCATCAAGGAACCACAAGACAAATTCAACCAATAGCTTAATGTTTTTAATCATAGGCATATACTCCACTCTACCAAAAATTTTGTTCCATTTTTTAAAAGATATCTAATGCATTAAAAATTATTCATATTATTTTAATTAAAAAATATTACTTATCTCATAAATTAATTAAATAATTTTCTTCCCTTATATTTGCAATTGTAAATGGTAGAGAAATATGAAATCAAATTATTAATTCACAGATAATTATTCTGAAATAGATAATTATATCAATTTAATAAATACGCATAAATTTAATTATTTTTTAATTTATTGAACCCAATCCTGATATAATGACAATGTCCAACCCACAGGCTTGAGATTATGCAACAAATAATATTAACAGACTAAATTATTGTTGCTTGTGATTTTAATTTTGCAGGACCCAAATGTACAAGAAATGGCCATATTTGAAAATTGTATATAGAGTTTAATTTAGAGCCAGAAGTATATTAACCAATGGCCATACTCTCTAAGTATATTTACTTTATATAAATAAAACTAAGCAAAAAAAGAACTAATTAAAATTGCTTTTCATTTAATATAACACTAATTAAAATATTAAATTATTGCCTCTGCTGGTATCAAAAGGCCCTGCCACGTTTCAATTATGGCTGGGCCTTGTATCCACGAAGTCCAACAAGAAACAATTGAACGAAGATGGATTTCTTTTTTTTCTTTTTAGTGAAGTTTTATTTTCAAAATAGGAAAAAGAAAAGAAAAAAGAAGGACAAGAAAACAAGAGAGACAGAGAGAACATAGAGGAGCTCTCTCTCCATCTCTTAGACACAGAAAACCCTAGTTTTTACCGTCTCTCTTCAATCTCATGCCTTTCCATCCTTCTTATATCTCGTTTTAATCTTTAATCTTCTGATGCACTGGAGGATCCCTCTTCGTTCTTTCAAATCAACCAAAAACCCTCAAATCTAGGGTTTACTTTCCCTTTCTTCTTTGGTTCTTTTTTTTTTTTTTTGGTTGTTAATCATCATCATGCTGCTGTGAAAGCTTGAAACTTTATCCAATAGGGTAACGAAAAGGTTAGGTCTTTGAAAGTAAAAGATAAAAAGAGATGTACAAAGATCGAGGAGGAGGTTCTTCGAGATCGGAGATGGATCGGAAGCGCATAAATGATGCGCTGGACAAGCATCTAGAGAAGTCATCTCCTTCAACTTCCCGTACCCTGAATAGTAAGGACAAAGAAAGGTTGTCCGTACCATCTACTTCTACCGGTAAATCTCAGTTCGATCATCGCTCCGCCTCCATCTCCAAGAACAAATGCTCTGACGGTTTGTTTTCTTTTTTTTCATGATTTGCCTTTTTATTTATTTATTTGTGTTTTCGGTTACAGACGAATATATGTGTAGGCATTTGGGAATTGTCATTGAAACTTTTTTTTTTTCGGTGCTCTCTTCCTTTTTCTCTTGGAGACAAATGTGTTTTGTTGGATCTGCATTTCTTGAACTATCTACTGTTATTATGTTTACAGGTTAAGTTACTGATTTTGTAGGTATATATAGGGTAACTCATCAAAAGTTCTTTTTCTTTCCCTTTATGTCTCCTTTTAGTATTAATTTGCTGCAGAGTACATGTAATGACAAATTTATCACTTTCTGGAATTACTAGGTGAATGACATTCAACTGCTGACTTCTCTTCTATTTGAATGAAATACAGAGGAATCAGAGACTGACAGTGAAGAATCAGATGTTAGTGGTTCTGATGGGGACGACACATCTTGGATCTCATGGTTTTGCAATTTGCGAGGAAATGAATTTTTCTGTGAAGTTGATGATGAATACATCCAGGATGATTTTAATCTTTGTGGCTTAAGCAGTCAAGTTCCGTATTATGATTATGCACTTGATCTGATTTTGGACGTTGAGTCCTCCCATGGTAAGCAACCATTTTTGTAGCAACTGGGATCTCTTTTATCAATTTCATGGGTTTGATTGTGCATTTAGAATTTAATTCTTTGGTGTCCTCTACTACCTAGAGGCTAGAATATAAAATACGCAAGCATGTATTATAGCATTATTTTCTTCTAGAATCTGTGACCTTGAAGTACAATTGCGGAGCTGGCCTTTGCAGTTCTTGCTGAAATATCACATCTTCAATGCTCATGTATTAACATGGAATCTATTTTCTCCGTATGCTTCACTGCTTAATATAAGCCGATGGTTTGAAATCTTATAATATAATGGATAGTTCCTTATGAATTGTTCGTTTTTGCATGATTTCTTTGATTTTATTTGTAAATAATCAATTTTATGACTAAGAACCTTAAGGCCACATATTAATTTTATCGGCATTGCTCAAGTAAAAGTATGCGAGTTTCATAAAAAAATTTAGAAAAAAATAATAAAATGAAGGTTAGGGCAGTAGAACCTAAGGCTGACATTCAGGGCCTTGATTTCATATTCATAAATTCATAAAATACTTTTTGATTGATACCCAAATTTGCAGGTGATATGTTCACTGAAGAACAGAATGAGTTGGTGGAATCTGCAGCTGAGATGCTGTATGGTCTAATCCATGTTCGGTACATATTGACTAGCAAGGGAATGTCTGCAATGGTAAAGTAATTTCTTAAATTCTTTGTATGTTAATTTTTCTGTTAGTTTCATCATTATCGTCTTAGTCTTGTTGTTTAACTTCTTTATGAAAATTTATGCAGTTAGAGAAGTACAAAAATTATGACTTCGGGAGATGCCCAAGAGTATACTGCTGTGGACAGCCTTGCCTTCCGGTTGGCCAATCAGATATCCCTCGTTCTAGCACTGTTAAGATCTACTGTCCAAAATGTGAAGATATATATTATCCACGCTCCAAGTATCAAGGCAGTATCCTTTTGTTAGACTAATCATTTCTAGCTGTGAGGTTTAAGCTGCATAAGTTATCATATTTCACATTATTGGCTATAATCGGAGTGTATTCTCATTCCCTTGCTGTCATCTTTCTTTCCTTTTTTCTGAAAAAAAAAGGTCATAAATTGGAGTTTGACGATGCAGTCTCTTCTTATGAGTTTGGATATCTTTTAATTATATGAGATGCATGTGCTTGTCATGTCATGCTTCATGACTTTGTGGCTGTGATACTAGACATGTGCCTACTGAAGTTGGATAATGTATTTGACTCTGGGCTACTTCTGATTTTTCTTTTTAATGATTTTTATACTGAAGTTTCTTTGACAATACCTAGATATTGATGGAGCGTATTTTGGAACTACATTTCCTCACCTTTTTCTGATGACATATGGGCACCTGAAGCCACAAAAGGCAACACAGAACTATGTCCCAAGAGTCTTCGGATTCAAGATCCACAAACCATGACATGGGAGTTGGATATGCATACAGGTGAATGAAGGTTTTTCCATCAGCACGTTTTGTACTGAGCCTTGTTATTTTGTCCGAAGTGTTATCAACTAACAAGCCAGGTAAAAAGGTGCGGCAGTTCTGCAGAGTTACAATTGATTTGGTGATTAAAAATGTTTAAAAATGCGATATGGGTTAGTAGTTGACCTATCTTACATTTTTTATTTGTGAATTTAACAGAGCGATTGTAAGCTTATTATTATTATTATTATTTTTTTTTTTTTTCCTGGGTTGAGAATCGTTTCCAGCATTATTATTATGGTGCCTGTCCTGTCCTCACCCTCCATATGATCAACTATTACGGCCCTAGACAAAAGCTCTGCTGCAATTTTTTTTTAGGTCTAAGGCACAGGTCGTCATTGAGGATTTTGATAGTCTTTCTATCCGAAATTTAATGGAAAATATTCATGCCCGTGGTGAACATGTGGTTGGGTTCCTTTTTCCAAAAGTCCCTTTTGTTTGGGGGATTAATGCGATGCCTGATTGGATATGATGTTAATGGTGCCGAAACACTGGGCCTATTTGGTGGAGTTGTTTGTGGTTTCCTGGAAAAACTTGTTTTTTGTATGTGCTTTCTTCTTCGAAGTGATATCATATGATACGGACATTGACAGCCCTATTATTGACGACGAGAGAGAAGTAAGCAATCAAGCACCCCTAAACAGAAACAGTGTCCGGGTCTTGTGAAATTAATAATTGAAATCCTAAGCAACGGCCTTGTCAGTTATTTTTTGTTTCTTAAACCCCAAGAAATCCTGTACAACAAGAAAAACAGGATGATCCATTTCACTTGGCAGGCGGTCTCAAAGCAGCAAGGAAATTTCTCCTCTGGATACACTTGCAAGGGAAATACCAAACATTGGTTTGGGAGCTTCCGAAAAAGAATTCATTATTTTCTGCTACTCTTAGAATTTCTCAGTTCCAGCAAAATAGTATCATCCGCTTTTAGGTGTGGTAGAGCCCAGAGCAAGGTGTGCATGGTCCTGTTAATTCATCCATTTCCTACTTGCACATTAACCATTTGTATTAAGAAGAAATTATACCATACACGCTATTTATTTATTTATATATATATATTTATGCTTTCTATTTCTTTCTTTTTAATGTTTTTGAATTAAGTTTTGTTATTTTTTTTGTCTCTAACCATTTCCTTCACTAATTCTACTTCTTTCTCACATGATTTTTATGCTTTTAGTCTTTGATTCTGCAATTTTTTCAATAATTTTTTTATTTTTTTTTATTTCTCTTTCAATCTCTATCTAACTTCTCATTATTCCTTCATTTTCAATGATTCAGTTCTTCATGCAAGTGGTTTATGAGTCTCATTTTTTTGTCTTTGTGTGGGTTGTTATGGTTAATATTCGATTGTCATCCTCTCCAAAAAGAAATTCTGTTCTAATTCATAAATTATTAGAGATCTATGTAGTGGTTCTGCTTCTACTAGTAAAGATTTAGGTGTAATAGGTAATAAAAAGAATTCTTATGGCAAAGAGAGCTAAGATTTTGAAGAAAAAAAGAAGAAAAATTTAAAATCTCTTAGGATTCTTTTATTAAGAAGAAGGAGGTTGTTGATGATTCTCATTCTTTTTTAAAGAAGAATGTTGATGTTAAAACTTCAAAAATAAGAAAAGAAAATGTTGATATTGGTGGTAAAATTGTCATTTGCATTATACATGAGTGCACTCTAAGTATTTGATGAAATACAAAACAATTGCAATAATAATAATAATAATAATAATAATAAAAGAAGTATATGTATAGTTTGAGAGTTTAGAAACTTAGAAGGTAAAGAGAATATAAAATAGAAAAACGAGAGAATAAGACTAAGAAAAAAAATTTGGTCATTTTTTATGAATACTAAGACCTGAACTCCATATTATGCTTTATATTTTTTTCTGTTTGCTTTATTATTGTTATTTTAATTTTGGTTATTATAATGATAACAGCAGTAGATACTCATTATTTACTCATAATATACTCAAAGTATATTATATATCTAAAATAAACTCGTTATATAGTTAGTATATACTATTTACTGTACACTTTTAAAATTTGTCCTTTGGTAATAGAATATTATTTACATCAAAGTTTACGTATGTGATATGTTCTTTCCAATGTCCATTGTGGTGAAGAAAAATAAGTATTATCGCAATGTTTGCACATGAGAAAAAATATAAAATATTATTTCATAATCAGTAATAATTACAATATAATATACTTGAAATATATTAGTTATATATTCATTATATATCTTTTACTATTTATTTTTAAATCTATTTTATATGCTTATTGTAAATATATTCATTTTATATATCAACATATACTCATTAATTCTCAATATACAAATTTTGTACAACATATATATGAATAAAATTATTTAAATATTAATTTTTATAATTTCATAATAAATTATTATTATTTATATACTCATGGTATACATTTTATTGTATATTTTTTTCTTCTAATATGTATTTATTGTATACTCATTACATACTCTTTACTGTAATTTTTAAAATTTATTTTATATTTTATTTAAAACTATTTTTTATAATCTATTATTGATTTTTTTTTTTTATTTATATCAATATAATAGTCAATACAAGTACTTTATAGGATATATATCAATAACATATTAATTTGACTCTATTTTTATAAAATTTCAAAACATATACCTATAGTATATATCTATATACTCGTTATATACAATTTTTTTGGGTTTTTTGTACATAATTTTTTATTACTTATTTATCTTTAGATTTGAGAGCTTAAATTCTTTAATCATCTTATTCTATATATAAATAGTTAAATGAATCATATAATATATCTGTTTCGAAAGATTTTAACGTAGTTTTTTAAATAACAAAAATTTAAAATAATAGATCGATGAGATTACATTCCCTATTTTTAGATTTGAATTTGATGAATATTTATTGAAGATACTTTCTGTTCTCTCGTTTTATTATTTATTGTAATTGTTGTCGAGATTTATGGTTAATTTCTTGAGATTTATATTTTTGTTATATTGAGTTGCTGCGATTTTTTGAATGTTTAGATTCGTTATTTTTTAGCTAAGCACGCGTGTTTTTCTTGTATTGTATAGAAATAATTTTTTTGGCCATCAACATATTTTTGTAAGTTTGATGTCTTGGAGTATAAAAATTAAGAAACTCTATTTTTTAGGCATTCCTATAAATTTAAAAAATTAATTAATGAGAATTATATCAATAGAATTGAATAACTCTTCAAATTTAGGATTAAAATTTGTTATCATAAATGCTTTTCTAAGTTTCTTATGTATGATACTTTATTATATAATCACCTGAACAATTATATCTACATTTTCTTTCATGGAATCAACTAATCAAAATAGAAGAATAAACTGAATTGATGGGTTCAAATAAGCTTCTTATTTTTCTGGTTGAAAAGTCTTGCAAGTGAACATGTAAAGAATAAAATATTATTAGACGAGCAATTTTACATTAATATTTGTATACAAAATTAAAATGGAATATTTTTATTAGAGGACTTGGAATGATAAGCCACGATTTTGGCCGCTGAAGCGGAGTTTATTAATGTCTTCAATTTCAAATTGGGATTTGTGTTGAGCTCTGCAAGGAAAAATATGGGGTGGCGTATCAGTAATTTTGTTACAAAATTGGCGGTATTTATTTATAAGCGGTTTTGAATTGGCAAAGCATGTGATGCCACGTTTGCTTATGGCAAAATTGACGTGGCCCGTGGGGGCTATTCATTGGTCTGTCTCACCTCCCTTTTTGACGGATTCTTTTGTCCTTCCCTCCAAGTAGGCTAGTGAGCCTTGGCAAGCGATGAAATCAAAGAGCCTGTCTATCTTACTAAAATACCCTCCCTTTTATCTCTAAATTGCAAGTGCCATGCCTGATCTTTCATTTTTATTCTTTTAGAGCATAAATAAAACTTTGTGGGTCTATTACCAATTGACTAATATTATAATAAAATTTTGAGAAAATATAATAATTGATAATATATACTCCTCTTTTATAGGTTCTTCCTATTTTTAGAAAATTTTATCAGTAATATATGAATTAATATTAAAATTTTTTTAGGAATTAGCATAATTATTACTTAATTAAAAAAATAACACATATTATACGCTGTTTAAAATATTATGTATTACAAATAAATATATATATATATATATATATATATATATATATATAAGAAAAATTATGTATTACAAATAAAATATTATGTATTAAATAACACATATTATACGCTTATATATATATAGAACTTTTATGCGTCCATAATATATTTTTATTAAAAAAATAAATAAGAAAAATCTATTGCAACAATCAACTCAAATATAGCTTTTCACTTGCTGCCTAGATTAGGTATTATAATCGTTTTAGTAGGTTGATTTTTATTAAATTTTATTTTAAAAACAGAATCAATTTATTTACTTACTTTCAAAAATTGATTTAAAAAAAAAGGAAAATTTTATTTAAAATTTTATAGAAATTAAAATTATGGATGGTTTAATAATTGATATTGGTAAGAGTAATTTTATATTTTGAGGAGAGTGGAGTTAGAATATGTTCTAGAAGACTCTTGACCGAGTAAGGAGTGTCCTAATGGATTCTATATATCCCCACAGGAGCCATTAAATTGGTGAAATTATTCTATAAATTAATGTATATAATGATTTGAGAATTCAGACTACAATAATACCAGGCAACATTCCATACATTTAAATTAAAATATTTATAAATTGGTTGCATTTAGCTTCTCAACCAATAATTCAGACACCAACTTATACATATATTTTCTAATTTTATTTTTTAAATTCGATTGAAATCAACAACTAAAACAAACATAATTGTATAATGGGAAATATTAAGTACAAAGAGAGAGAGAATGGCAAAAGTGAAAATAAAGAGAGTTGGTAAGGTAATTTGTGAAGGAAAAGTTGAGAAAACAGAGTCTCTCTCTCCTGTAATGTGATAGTCAGAGGTTTGAAATGAATGGAAACCCCTAAAAACCATAAACTCCACAAACACACCGCTCTTTAAAAAGCCTTTGCCTCAAAAATCCCTCTCTCCGCTCTTTCTTCACGTAACAGAAAAATTAGAACCAAATCAGAAGCAACTGCAAATCAAAAGAGAGATAAGGAATTTGGAGAAGAAAAATAAATCTGTTATGTAATGCATCAGAAGAAATCAGAAGTTCAAATCGGAAAAGAAAGCATCGGCATCTCTTCCGATTTTAATCCTCTTCTTCATTTTCTTTCTTCTGCTTCTTCTTCTCCTGATCAGCACAATAACAATGATAATAGTAATAATAATACTAATAAATCAATTCCCACTTCCCCTCAATTTCTGATTCAATCTTCAACTATCTATAATCATAATCATAATCACGATGACCCCATTACTCCTTCTGCTTCTTCTTCTTCTTCATCAACCCCTTATAAAAGACCTCTTTTGACCCATCATCGTCCTCACCCTGCTTCTTCTTCTCTCTCTAAATCCCCTTCAATTTATCACTTCTCTACTGCCCAACACAATCAAACCCTTTTTTCTGTTTCTCTCGCCGCCGCCTTTGGTTTCCTCCGCCGTTTCAACCACGTTCGCCGTCTCCGTATTCATCTTCGTTTGATCCTATTATTATCTCTCCCATTTTTCTATTTCTTGGTTTCACATCCAAGCCACTCTTTTCTTCTTGATTTTCTATCAGCTTTTGCTTTCTCTGCTGCTTTGTTGTTCTCTTTAAATCTAGCCCTCCCTCGTCTCCCTTCAATCCGTTTGTTTTTGGCTCGTTCTTTCCCAATTAAGCTCAAATCTAATTCTAACATAACTAGACCCCCTTTCCCCGTGTTTTGGTCAATTGGGTCTAGAACAAAATCGGAAAAAAGAGCGAATTCGGGATGTTGGGTTCAGGTCTATAGCAACGGAGACGTATATGAGGGTGAGTTTCATAAGGGGAAGTGCTCGGGGAGTGGGGTCTATTACTATTACATGAGTGGGAGATATGAAGGGGATTGGGTTGATGGTAAATATGATGGCTATGGAGTCGAAACTTGGGCTAGAGGGAGCAGGTATAGAGGCCAATATAGGCAAGGTCTTAGGCATGGATTTGGTGTCTATAGATTTTACACGGGAGATGTTTATGCTGGAGAATGGTCTAATGGACAGAGTCATGGGTGTGGAGTTCATACTTGTGAGGATGGCAGTCGCTATGTTGGCGAATTCAAATGGGCTGTCAAGCATGGCCTCGGCCACTACCATTTCAGGTATATTTCTTTAATTGATGAATCATTGTGTTCGTGAGTCATGCAAGTCTGATACACACACAAATTGAAGTATAATTTTGTGGATAATCTAGCAATGTTGGACTTTAAGCTTTTGGAACTTTATTTTGCATTGGCTATTTGGTTTTTGTTGTTGCTGTTGACAAATTTGTATAGCTGAATATCAATAAAGATAGCATAGGTATGGTAGAGATTTGAAATGTTGAGAAATGCTTTCAAGAAGATAGTTCTATTGTTGTAGGTTTTCCCACACCACAAGTTATATCCAGATGGAGCATGAGCAAGAAAATTTGTTTTTTGCTTTGCAAGTTGTTATTAACCTCCAATACATTATGATGCTGAAAGTAAGCATTTATTGGGAAATGATGCAAGATTGTTGATGAAGCTATTATTCTTAAGCTTGCTTTGAAATTTCCCTTTTATACTTTCCTTGCCTTGTCCTTGCTAAAATAGGGATGAGTTATAGGATTTGATTGAGCTAAATATCAGTTGTTTAAATAGATTTTATAATGAGTGTGGAAGTTGCCTACTTGCCTCTTTAGTGCCAACAAGTCCAGTTATGAGTTTTCTTTTATGTTTGCTCCGTTAAGATAATTTGAATCTAAGCTCAGCATGGAGCTTACATAGCAAGTTATAGCCAGTTCAGTTCTTACAAGGTTCATCTGATTAAGCCTCCATGGTTACAGCTTATCGTTTTGGTTAACTAGTGTTATCGTGCAATGTGTATTATGTGTAATAACATGAGTTTTGCTTATCCTGTCAAGTTTGATAATAGTTTTTTCCTTGGATTAATATTCGAGGATTGACAGGAACCTCTTAGAGCCCCACTTATATCACCTGCTGGTTTCATTGGACTTCTGCATGGGAAAAGTTATGTAACCAAAGAAATAACTTTTAAATGCATTGAGTTGAAAGAGTTGACCTTCGAAAGTCTTAGATTAGCATGGACTAGACCCCAAGGAGGCTAACCCAACTAATTACTGGTTAAGGTCCAGCAGCACATGTTTGTTTGAGGACATGTACATGTGTGCATAAGTATTTCTATGCTAAATATCCCTTTTTGAATTCTAAATATATTTTTGGTAGCTGGATTACTTGCAGTCATGGACGTCTTTAAATCACTTGCAATTCTACTTCTCATTTTATTGGCATTTGTGATTTGAACATTCTGTAGAAATGGGGACACATATGCTGGAGAATATTTTGCGGACAAGATGCATGGCTTTGGTGTCTATCTTTTTGCAAATGGACATAGATATGAGGGAGCTTGGCATGAAGGTAGAAGGCAGGGCCTTGGAATGTACACCTTTAGAAATGGCGAGACTCAATCTGGTCACTGGCAGAATGGAATTCTTGATGTCCCAAGTACACAGAATACCACATATCCTGTATCTCCTGTTGCTGTTTATCACTCCAAAGTACTCAACGCAGTGCAGGTGTTTGGATTTTTTTAACTTCACTCTCTGTTTAATTCTTATCTCCTTTGTGTTGTTATTTGATCCCACCCTCTCATCTCATGTTGCTTATCAGTCATTACTTTGGATTGAATTTTGTTCTCATCTCATCTGTCAGTTGAAGATGAAAATGTGACCAAAAATAAAAGTAGAGCAAACTGAGCATTTAGGGGATAGTTATCATGGTTTTCTAACATTTGATATTTTTATCCTGTGATTAGGAAGCACGACGAGCGGCAGAAAGGGCATATGATGTGGCAAAAGTGGATGAACGGGTGAATAGGGCTGTAGCAGCGGCTAATAGGGCAGCTAACGCAGCAAGAGTAGCAGCAGTCAAGGCTGTACACAAACAGATGAATCATAATAATAACAATGACAACATACCAATTCCAATTGTGTGAGCGACTCCCTTTGCAGATCATTAATTAGAGAAAACATAAGACGGCAGTGAGAGGTTAATGGCTTATGTGATCTTACTTTTCAATAGCTTCACACTTTGGACAGCGATCTTCTCCTCAGCCTTTTCCATTCTTAAAGAGGCTGGAAAGAGAACATGCCAGCATGGATTCCATGCTGGGGTGGAGGAAGATTGGTTAGTTTGTTTTCTTTGACGTGCGCCAGCCAAGAAAGAGAAGGGGATGCCAGTATTATATTTGTTTATTCTTCTTTTATCTTACTCGGTAGGTTTTTGTAAAGATGAGGTAGATGTAATGTAAGTAATGCTGGTCCTAAGGTGAAACCTTATTCCGGCGGTGTTGTATGTGATGAACTAATTGGTACTTTTAAGTGAGAGTATAGTGATGTCGTCGTCCAGTTGTGCTGGGATGAAGCCATGCTTCATTGAACACTGCACATCAGTGCTGAGGAAAGAGAAAGCCATACAGGTCGAGCTTCATTTGTAGTCACGGTTGCATTAGCATGGACGTTGGTTTTTTTTTCTTTTTTCTTCCGGTAAAAGCTGTTCATCAACAATTAGTTAAGATATTCTCTCTTACTGCATTGTCTGAAGCTAAAACCCTACGGTGTAGCAACAGTTTTATTTTCCCAAACAGCTTCCTTACTTGCAGTTCAGGTTAACATCAAATTTTTTGTAGGAATGACCCAAAAGCCAATCTATCAAAGAACTAAAGACTAGAAAACCTATCATAAACATCAAAATTTGCTTCATTGAATTCAAAGGTTCCTCAAGAATTATCCAGAAATCAAACAGGAATTTGTTCTCGAGACATTTTCAACCAAAATTACATGCAAATCCATATGCCAAAGACTAACTCTCAGTCTGCTCTCTAAGTCTTCGAATGGTACTCCTAACGGTCACTGCACTCGCAGTATTCAAGGTGTAAGCACCTCCTGCTTTCACTTTGCCGCAGTCTTTGCATCCCCAAATACCCACAGCCTTTCTCTTCACTGCATACTGAAGGTAATGGAACACTTTACCAAATCAAACAATGCTGACAGAGCGAACAAACTTATTACAGAACAATCAAGATAGATGGATCGATTACCTTCCCACAGAACTCGCAGAAGAACTTGCTGTGCTGACTCACCTCCATCTTCTTAATCTGCTTCCGCAAACTAGCACCATAACGGGTGCCTGCAGTGTAAACATATAGTGAGTTCCTTTCACATATATAGGTCCAAGACAGGTTACTCACCAAAGTATAAAATAAAAAAGCCAAATGGGCACTAAGAAGTGCCGTTGCTATCAAACAATAGACTAAAAGGGTACTACATATGACAATTCAAGTTCACAAATAAAAATAATTTCTTAACCTTACAAGGAGGCTTTGGGTGTTAATTGTCATCATATCGTAGTGGCCCAGCATTATGAGTGTATGTTATGCAAAAGAGTTTTTCGAATTTCTTGGAATGCAATTCATTTCTGCTGATGGATCAATTGATAAAAAAAAAAAAAGAAGATGAAGAATAGGACATACCATATTTCCCCACGATACCGGCCTTCTTGGTCCTCTTGGTCTGTGGATTTACATAAGGAACAAAGAAAGAGAGGTCAGGCGTCAAAACGAAACACTTCTAAGGAAAAAAATAAATGCTATAAAAGAAGCTGACTTCAAAACAGACCCTAAACCCCTCATTTGCAGGATTGCTCTTTGTTATCAGGTAACAATTTAAACGAGCATAACACAACTCTAGAGTTGTAAAATCATTTTTAGAAGAAAAGAAAGAAGAAGAAAAACAATACCATTTTGGATGGCTTCGACGAACAGCAAACCCCAGATTTAGAATTGAGCGGCCAATCGAAGAAATGTGATTCATCTATTTTATACACTCGAGAGAGGAAGGTCAAGGAAAGTGTAGCCCTAGGCCCATTAATTCATTGGGCCTTATTGCTACTCCACCATATTATTTTAGCTAATAATAACATAGTAATACTTTTTAATAAATAAATTTTGTGCAAAGAATCAAACGTTATAGCGTAAGCATTAAGCAATACAACGAGGCAAAGTGATTAATAAACAGCAACTCCGGGATTGGGTGTTCTTCATCGGATCAAAATCAACATCTCTACTTCAAAGTCCATTGATCTGTTAGTTTAATTCCCATTTAGAAACCTTAGTATTTATCGTAATTTTACAATAATCATGTCCATGCTCGTCAACTGTTCTCATTGCTGGACTCCACTGCAACTCCCTCCCGGCGCCCGATCCATACGCTGCTCTATCTGCCAGGCTGTTACTCGCATCGCCGATGCGCGAACTGCTCCACCTCCTCCGTCATATGCTCCTTCCTCTACCCACGCACTACCTCCTCCGTCTTCTGCTCCTTCATCTACCTACGCGCCACCTTTACCTTGTCCCTACAATTACGCTCCGCCTGGGCCTCCTCCGAACGCGCACGGGAGAAAGAAGGCTGTGATATGTGGCATATCGTATAGGTTTTCGAGATATGAGCTGAAGGGATGCATAAACGATGCCAAGTGTATGCGTTACCTTGTAATCAACAAGTTTCATTTCCCTGAAGATTCTATTCTTATGCTTACTGGTATTCTCTTTTATTCCTCGTCTTCTTCTTTTCCCTTCAATTTAATTTTTTTACTCATAACAAACCAAAAGCCCTGAGCTACTAAAACTTTTCAAAGAAAGGAAAACAATTTGTTTTTCTAATGAATGGATATTTGAGCTATTCTACATAGCCATAATTCCTTGTCTAATATCAACTTTGTCGTAGTTATAGAATGAAATTGAAATTAATGATTCAGGTGTATTCAAGAATTCAAAGTTACCCTCTAATACCTTTCAACAGCTGGTGTTATCTGGCATATGATTATCAATCAACCTCTCACTGCATTGCATTATTCAGCAACAAAAATGGCGCCAAAAAGAGAGTGCAGTAAAGTGGTACCCAATTATAGCTTAGCAGTACCGTTATTTTTAACCTTGCATTGACAGATGAATTCCCTCGTCTCTTATTGCTTTTATGTTTCTGGCCATCAATATATACTGTTTCATTTACATTTTGTCTTGTAGAAGAGGAAACAGACCCCTATAGAATTCCTACTAAGCACAACCTGAGGATGGCATTATACTGGCTCGTACAAGGTTGTCAACCTGGAGATTCCCTGCTTTTCCACTATTCTGGTCACGGTTCACGTCAAATAAACTATACTGGTGATGAAGTTGATGGATATGATGAAACTCTATGCCCCCTAGACTTTGAAAGTCAAGGTATGATTGTTGATGATGAAATCAACGAAACAATTGTTAGACCTCTTCCTCAAGGTGTGAAGCTCCATGCAATAATCGATGCTTGTCACAGTGGCACTGTGTTGGATCTACCCTTCTTATGCAGAATGAACAGGTTATTTTCTTGGATTTTGATTTCAATTTTTTGCTTACCACTTTATTGGGAGTGAGCAGGAAAGACAAAAGGACAATTCAGAGATTTTAACCTATAGTGGTGAACTCGTTTATGTCAAAACCCAATTGTTGAAACCATGTTTTGCAATTTATGGTCCCGCTCCTCATTTCGGTCCTTTTCAAAGTCCTCCGGTCTCTCTAGCATCTTTGCTCCTAGTCATCCCACCGACTCCCGATATCTAAGTAATTTCCTCAGGAGCTTTACTGGGGCAACTTTTAAAATAACCAATTTGAATGTATCTTTGATGACTTTTTGTGTGTGATATTTCAGTAAGTTTGTAGATTATTGCAGCTTATGTTATGATTTCAAACTAATTCAGTTTATTTCCTAAAATAAAGACTTAATGGATGTAAGCAACCACGCATATGCATATGCAGGTTGATCTGTGAAATTATAGCGAGGAGAGAATGTTCCTAAATAGTCTGCTTTTTCCTCTCTTCTTTAACAATATTATCTATGTATTTATTGTTTGAAATAATTTGGCACTGCCAAATTCCTTGATCTGATTATATTCTTACCTTCTTGCAACAGGAATGGACAATATGCGTGGGAGGACCATCGTCCACGATCAGGCATGTGGAAAGGAACAAATGGTGGAGAAGTCATTTCCTTCAGCGGTTGTGATGACAATCAAACATCTGCTGATACATCTGTAAGCATTTAGGGAATACCTTATTTTTTAAAGCCTGATAAGAGAAAAGAAAGAATGACTGGATCTCGCCTTCAAACACAAATTAAAGGATTGAGATGTTTTTATGGAACAGGCTCTGTCCAAAATAACATCCACAGGTGCAATGACTTTTTGCTTCATCGAAGCCATTGAGCGTGGACGCGGGACAACATATGGGAGCATTCTCAATTCAATGCGGGCTGCTATTCGAAATACTGGTACCCGTAATGACCTTGGAGGTGGTGCTACGACATCTCTCCTCACCATGCTTGTAACAGGAGGTAGTGTTGGTGTTGGTGGTGGACTTAAACAGGTACGTGCTTTCATTACTTTTACATTGACCAGTAATTGATATAGAAGCAATTTCACTTGCAAGCAACCCATTATCCTAAATATAAGTTTGCATCAAAAGCGTCCAAGTCCTGCTAAGCATAGGGTTTCATCCTCATGTGCTGATCTCACAACATATGTTGTTTGTTGCAGGAGCCGCAGTTGACTGCCTGCCAGCCGTTTGATGTATATACAAAACCTTTCTCTTTATGAAGATTAAAGAAAGGTACATATTTATTGTGACCAACTATAAAAGAAGAGCGGTCTCTTACAATTTGTTGTCGATATAGTAAAAGCATAACTCGCGGTGCTGATGATCCTTATTTTGTTACATGTAGCTTAATTTATTACATGGCAATTGACACCTACATTAGTAACTGGTCATTTTTGTCAGAAATGTCCATCATGTCCATTACCATATGGATTTGGGTTCTTCCTATTAGATTTATAATATAACAGGGAATGTTATTTGTCAGTTTTTCTCAATCATTTGAAAATAACTACCTTAAGACTAAAATCTCTATAGAAATTGGAACTACTTGTTCATAATTAGCCAAAAGAACTCAAAAACTTGGCATGCCATTCACACCATCTATCACAGCATCTTGTTATCGTATTCCACTAGTATTATTACCGATCCCTAAGTGGTGCAAACAATTTCCAAAGCCCAACACAAAGTCAGTCCTTCAGCTATTGTTGTGCTTTTGATCATCACCCCGCAAAACCTCACCTGAATTATTTCTAGCCACAAAACCAAAAGCCGAAAGAGCCGTCCTTGTTTATTGCAGCACTTTGCGTTGAGCTTAAGGTTAATGAACTGCATTTTCATGGCCTGAACAGCAGATACTTTTGAGCACAACACTGTCGTTTATTTTCAAAAACACAAGTTACCACTCGCATTCCTAGTGGACCAAAATAGCGTACACGAGTGGGAAGGGCGTGATTTTCATCTAACTTCCTAATAAAAGCTTAAAACCATTGCTTATTTCCATTGTCTATAATTAATCCACCTGGTGTCAAGTAAAATTTACTTCATTTATTAGCCATAGTCTTCTAAAAATGATATTGAAAGAACTGATGGGCTCTTATTAACCTTAGAAATAAGCAATGAAGGCATGAGCTAGAAAAAGTAGTATCATGACCATAATGAAAAATAATTATAGCATTAATCGTCATTAATAAAATGCTAAAACTTCTGAAAGAAGAGAGAACATATCATCAAAAACCTGGTATTTTTCAAGAATGCATATACTTGTATACTTTATCTGTTAAGTGAGAAGTGAGAACTCATTTTCATAGACAGCCTAGATATCTAAGGCTTTATGAACATTTCTAAGATCAACAGATTTAAGACTTATCTCGAAAATAATGCTTCATCTATAGATGGCTTTCTTATGGGGGAAACAATGGTATTGCAGTCCCTATCCCCAATCATTATAGGGAGTATTATCGAGAGGCTTGAAGAATACAATCTAAATTAATCTCCATGATGAATGAGGTTGGGAAAAAAACATCTTGCCAAGTATGATCCATCATTTTAATCTAAGTGAATGGCTTAAACTGTTGAATCTACGTGTGAATAGGATATCATTTTATTTTAATTTTCATAAATGGCTCATAATAAGATAACGGTAGGAGGATTGATATTTTCTAATCCAATATTTTACTTTTGAAATAAAGATCAGCCATTGAAGATAATTAACAAGTACTCCTTGCAACATTATAACATTCAAGAAATACAAATGAATGTTATTATACAAATAAAATTTTAAATTTATTATTGTTTTTATGTATGCATAAACATTTTAACACACCATTAAATATAACATGCACACTGTCTTTCCACCCATTAGCTGCAGCCGGCAGCAAGTACAATCGAATGAGAAAAAACAGGGAGAGCCTAAAGTGACGGGGCAGGGATTTTAAATTGTTTCAGCTGGTCAGAATTGGGCCTCCAGTCTCCACTGAAACGGAGATGCCTAGAAATTATCCTCCCTTAACAGAGGACAGAAGCGGCTTAAGACTACCATCTAGAATCTGCTTTCGGGTTTATTTACTTCTTTTTTTGAGGATGTTTGAGTCACAAATTTGATAGCAAATCATGAAAAGCAAGAGATGAGAAGAGTCGGGCAGCCAAAGACGAATCCGATGCTCAATTGGAACCCTATATCATAATCGCAGTGAATATTTTAAAGAATAACACTAGAAGATAGAAGATGTCAAACCCATATAAATCCCCAGCCCACCAATATTGAGAATATTTATATATATATAATAAAAATATGATTTTGAATAAGTAACCCCAAGGCACCGGATAGTGGACTTTCCCTTTTCTAACAAAGATGACTATCATCTAAATAAATCTTTCTAGTATCCTTGATCTGTTAGGAGCTGGAGGCCGGAAATCCTCCAAATGCAAATTGGAGCTAATACAAATCTCATTCAACACACTTTCTCCTTTCTCAGCTCTTATCATCTCCAATGTACTTCCAAGAACATCCCCTGCCAGTCCAATCTCAAGAAGTCGCCCTGGCTCCTCTCCACCTTCATGTAACAACTGCCCAATCTCTCTCAGTGGGATCACATTTTCTACAACCGCTTTTGCTAACATACGCCCAAGAAATTCTGCTGCCTTTGGAGCATCATTCACAGCATCCTCCAAAGTCGTCAGAACTGATTCAAACCTGCCCATATCAGACACATCAAGTAACTTTAGGTTTCAGCACATCAAACAGTAAACCTCTAACAGCGACCTGTGTCAAAGAGCAAAAATTTCCTACCCTTTGATAAGCTGGGATGGAGTCAATATCCTATCATCCTGAGACCTTGCAAGATTAATGAGAAGTTTAGCCAACAGATCTCTCTCCATGTCCTTCCTCTCAAAGGAATCAGTCACCCATAGAGAGATCATTGAAGGATGGAAACTCGAGGCACTCAATTCCTTAATGCACAAGGCAACCTCTTTCTCATCTCTGGCACTGTAAAATAAAAATTAATTTTGAGTAGGTTGTGAACTAACTAATACAAGCAGAAACAGAGTACCAACTATTGTCATGCTAAGAAAATATCTTTTGATATGTATGTCGTCTACAGCTACCCAACTTATGACAAAATTATATCAGTTTAAATTGCAGTACACAACAGAAAAGAACTGGAGCAAAAATAGAAAAGGTAAAAGGTAATCATATGATATCCATTCTTAATTTGGTTGGTCAACAAACATCTTTTTGCAAGATGATGGAATCTGCAATATAAATGCCCTGAAATTTATAACATTTGCATCATCCTCGCATCCCATTTTCCCTCATGAATGTAAAACTTATACCATCCTCCACATCCTCTTCTTGAGCTGTTTGGAGCCACCTAATATCGTATCTCATTAACATGGATCAATATTTTTACCACAGGCTCCCTTCCAGTCTTCCCTTCTGAAAGGAAAGCTATGTTCTCATACCAAACCAAAGGCCTCCTCAAAAGAAATTAAAACCAAGGTCTAATTTCCCAACATCTTTTCAAAAATGAAAGTGAACAAACTTTCCCCGAGGAGCAAGCAAATATCGGTTAAAAAAAATGGATAGTAAAATCATAAATTAATTAGGGCAAAATCATTTACAGATAGAACAACCTTTAAGGTCAAAATGCAGATGTTTAATTACAAAACCATTTTTTTTCCACATGTACATGCTTCTTAGCATCTTCTAATTGAAGCACACATGACTAAGTCTCCCATTATCTTCCAAGATGAACAAAGAATGTTTATCAGCACAACCAGCAGTAGGACAGATTTAAAAAGGCTTTAATCTCTTTGTACCATGACAAAGAGAAGAATGTTGAAACATCAACTTATTATGGCACAATCCCCCAGATTTAAAAAGGCTTTAATCTCTGCAAGTGCATGTGGCAAAGCTAAAATTGAAAATCAGATGATGCAGCAAATGCAGTTGCAAACAGAATTTCTCTTATATTGCACAGCCTATCAACTAATGCTGTTACTCTGTATTATGCAAAGTACTCATCCTTTCTGTCCCCATTAGCTGCCACAACATTTGCTTGTACTATTTACTCAAAAACATAAAGACCCAACAAATAAGCAATTTCAGCAATATAAGAAAGAAGAAAATCTGAGAATCCAAGACTAGTGTCCTATCAATCAATACTCTAGAATCAGAAACCTCAACCATCACCACAAACTGAGAAATGTAAAAAATCCATACGCGCGTATATCCATTTAATCTAAAAAATGGATTCACATATTTGCTTCAACTTATAATGAGATGAGATGAGGATTAAAACAAAGACAACATATGTCCTTATCACATAGTTTAATAGCATACAACAGCACCATAGCACGTCAAATAATAGATAACAGAATCATAAGCATTCCAGATTGAACACCAATCTTGCCTGGACCGGATATCTGACAGCATCAGATAACTAGAGAAAATATATCTTGAAAATAGCTCAAATCATTAAATTTTAATACCAATGACGTGTTCACTCTACCATGATGAAGTTGAGCACCACCAAAAAAAAAGACCTCAACAATAATTGCATGCAAGACATACCTGTAAAATTCTTTAATTGCTGCCATGGACATATCACGCAGGCGTTCTTCAGGCCACACCTTTTCTGAAGGAATATTTTGAGTAAAAGCTGGTAACTGAGCTCGTCCAGGTGGAGATGTTGCATGAGATCTATCAAAATTGCGATCCTGATTCCGAGGATCCCTATTAACATAATTCATATTGCGCTCATGACCACTCGATTGATCAAAGGCAGCTGGAAGTGCAAATCTGTCTGGGTATCTTGGAAAGAATTCCTCCCTAGGACTGTAAGCAGGCCGCTCAGACACTGTACTAAAACCATTCAAACCAGCTGCCATTCTCCTGTCACCTGAGCTAGGGGAAATATCAGCTATAGGACCACCTGCCATTGCAGGTGGCCCTCTAAAGGACATTCCTCTTGCAAGTCCACCTTGGGGCCCTAGTGTAATAGAGTCATCACTAAGAGGTCTAGGCAAGGGAACCGACAAAGTCCGAGCCTCATATGACTGCCTTTCCTCAAAACGCACATCCTGGGTCCCATACCCACGAACCTGAGCAGGCAACCCATGGAAACCACCCATCGGTGCAGAACCTCTTGGACCAAAATCCATAGGTGCCCTTCTTGGGGAGGGATTGATGACAGGATTGCGAGACAGCCTACTAGATTGATGATGTCGTTCTTGAGCAGCATCTCTGTGCACTTCATCAATCTTTTTTGGCCCTTCAACCTTCCTCCTCTGCTGCCATTTGTTCCTTCTCAAATCAATAGCATCCTTTAACATAAACCTTACCCTAGAAGATAGTTTCATGTTGTTCGATAATTTGGCCATCCTATCAAAATACGCATCCATATGCTCCTTGGCTTTAGGATGGTCAATCATCTCTCCAATTGTGCTCATTAGTTTGCACAACGCCTCAACATCTTCCTCGTCAGGATTCTGATACTGACCTAGAAGCTTTTTAATGCACTCGTGCATTATTCTCTCCGTCAACATTTTCTTCTTATACAACTCCCCAATCAGTCTTATGTTACCAAGCATTCGCCTCCGTGCCTTGGTTCTCTTCTCTTCTCTTTCTTCTTCAGACTGTTTAGTCTCACCTTCCTCATCAGCTTTATTAGCTTCTTCTTGTTCTCGTTCCCCTCTCTCAAATTCCTCCTGGCACTTGTTCAGAAGTAACCTCTTAAAAGTAATTTTTTCATTATCCTCAGTAAAATCAGGCAACTCTCCAGCCAGATGATGGCAAAAGTTAGCATACATTTCACAAAAAGTGGGTTCCATCAAAGCTTTGTCGAAGATTTGCGAGATAACACCAGTAAGTGTGACAGCATTGTCAATGTTAACCGCTTTAACCTGCTCAAAAAGTTTTTCAAAATTCTGAGGAGTTAACTTGTTCAAGATGGCTTTCAATTGCCTTTGCTTGGATTCTTCTTCATCTGTCACCTTACCCACTTCGTATTTTCTCTCAGCCCTGTGCATCATCTGTAAGGGAGTTTGAGGAGAAGGAATCAACCCCCTCTGCTGGAAACTTGCTGCCCGCTGCCACCTGTCAGCATCTGCACTATTTCTCTGCATACCTGCCTGAGGACCCAATGATTGCATTGGCCCAGCTAGAATACCTCCCGTATATTGAACAGGAGACTGTGCTCGTGGATTCCTTAGGACACCAAAATTGCCTCCTTGGCCAGGTCGAAACCCTGCATTACCTCCAAAACCAATATCCAGCCGTAAATCCCTCCCTATGCCGAAGGGGCCAGGTAGCTTATTCCATCGATCATCATCCACTATAGCACTACCCCAACGATCCACCCGAGACCCACTATTTGACCTATCCACAACTCTTCCCGGACTAGGATATGATTCACGTTCAGCAAAATGAGACACGCTAACACTCATCAAAGCATCTGCAATATCCGCTGTGATTTCAAACCTTCCTGGAAGGTCAGTACACTGCTCTGAAAATTTTAAAAGGAAATCCCTGGAATACTTTTTTGCTGTATTTGCACTCCCATCTTTGCCATGTTGCACAATTCCTCCAAGACCCTGTTCCCCATTATCTGAAGTTTCCAGCTTTGGTGTGGAAATGTCAGCAGCATCTTCCCAATCCTCTGGCTCAGCTTTATTCTGGACATCTTTCTCGCTACTATTAGAGTCCACTTGACGTGCATCTGCAGGTTCCTGCTTCAGATTAGAGCTAGTAGAAGTGCTTTCTGTTGCTTCTGTAGGAACAGCACTTTCCTTCTTTTCTTCAGGACCCTTATATGCCATGTAGAGATCCAAAGTTGTCCCAGCAGCATCTGCTTTCTGAAGAATTTCTTTTCTCTTTCTCCTCAGACTGCCAGTGGTACTCTTTGATCTAGTTAGCTCAACAGCTTTTTCCTTAGAACTAGATACTGCAAGGGAGACCATGCCATTCCCACTGTTTTCCAGAATTTCCCCTTTTGAAGTGGACTCAGAAAGATCAGGAGTTGGAACAGAAGCAACCTCCGGATCTGATGCACTGAATTTCATAGTAGAAACCTCTTTATTAGCATCGCTGTCACTGTTGCTTGAAGATGCATCCAATGCTGTGGTGTCATCACTCTGGGACTTCCCCACTTCCTCAGAATCCAAACTTCTGGATGTAGTAATATCCTCATTATCTAATATCCTATTGTTCTCTGTGTGGCAAGTCACAGATTCATCCAGCCCTTCATGCATGGCCTCTAAGGCCGGAACCTCATTGCTCAAAGCTGTATTGGCCAAAGCAGATTCTATTTGACTTTGATTGAGAAGGTCGCCAGATTTTGAAGTAATAGGTTCAAAAGAAATCTCTGAGCTATCATCAACTAGTTGAGGAACTTCAGGCAACCCCTTTTCTGCATGTCCTTTAGTGCCCTGACTTTCACATTTAAGAACTTCCTGTGGGGAAGAATCATCTACCTTAGCTTGAATAGAAACACCGGCAGTATCAACAATACCTCGAGCACCAGAACTTTCAGGAGTAACACCAGTGAAATGTTCTCCGATATCATCAATCTTGGCTTCAGAAACATCTGAAGTTGGAGCACTTATCGCTGAGACTGATTCCTGGACTGATTCTGTCAAATCGTCACTATTTACTGATGTCGAGGACACAGTTGTTTCAGTTTCTAGAACATTGCTTCCACTGTTAGCAGGCGTTCCCTGTTCTACTGCATGAGAAGAAAAGCCTGATACTGTAGCAGGTTGTCCACCAACCTGTAAAAGAGAAATCCATGCAACAAAACAATCTAAACCAAGAATTGCATGATGATGAAAGGACAATGGTCCTCCTAAAAGTACAGCATAGTACCTGATGCGATTGGATATAGCCTTTTTTCCCTGACTTCCTCTGATGATCCTTAATAGAGTTTGACCTGCTCAAAGTATCCTTTCTTTTGCTGTCAGTGTTGGTCCCAGTCAACAGAGATTCCTCAGACTGGGCAGAAGACGAAGAATTGATTGCCCCACTATCAATAGGAGTCGCCACAGACTGTCTAGACGCCATCGGCAATGACTTTAATGCTAAAGATTCAGTACCAACTTTTGAATGCTCCAAAGAACTTTCTGGAACAGTAACTGAATCCTTCTCAAATTGAGATGTATTAGCTTCCATAGAGGGCCTTAAAGGTTTACTGGATACACCCTTTTCAACAGTAGCTGAGTTGTTTGAAGATGGTAAATCCGCAGCCTTATCCCCAGTGGAACTAGCTGCTGGTTTCACTTTCACCTGTACTGTCCCTGAAGAAGCAGATGAGATCACATTATGTACATCACGAGCATGCTCTAAATTTGAAGGATCTGCCATACCATGCATTGAAGTCCCAGACTTGTTAATCGGCAGAGAATTAACAGCAGATGGATTCACAAACGATACATTTTGGGGACTTTGGCTAACAGAATAGTTATACCTAGGCTGCTGGGAATTGGATGGTATCTGGCCACTAGTTAATGGGAGAGAGCTTGAAGGCTGAAAAAATAGGTTATTGGGATTGTAAGAATTGGGATAATAATTGATAGGATGAGTAGGTGGGAATGATGGAATTGGCTGCGATTGAGGAGGTACATTGGGATGAGACCTAAGGACTGATGAGCCACTATCTGCATATGTGTCCATGCGCTTATCAAGCCTCAGCTCTTCATGCGTCTTTGGATCAGTAATCTTAACAGTTGTTTTACGAGGACCACCAAACTTTCCACCCTGTTGTTGAGTATACTGTGAGGTGATCCCAATTCCTAAGTTGCCTAACTGAGGAGGCAGTTGAGGACCCATTTGAGGTGTAAAACTCAAGCCCTGTCCCTGATGCATGATTCCCTGAGGCGGGAGTTGATGGGGTTGATGAAGACCTTGAACGAACATTGGCTGTTGCACTTGCGGAGCATTTCCCATTGGTAAAGCAGCCATCGGCATCGGTAATTGAAGTGAAGTTGAAGGAACACCTTGAGGCTGCATTTGTGGGTTTGGGCCACCGAATTGCACAGAGACTGGTGGCTGGTGAAATGGCATTTGCATAGAAGTCATGGGAATGGGAATAACAGAAGACTTCTGTGTCTGGCTTACAGGTGGTGCCATTGAAACTGGGACATCCTTTTTGACTTTGGGCAGTGGATGAGCCTCACCAGCATTAGATTGGTCAACTGTACTTACATCCCTCCTTGGTAATTGTTGCTTAGGAGTAGGAGTTGGCAATGATGGAACAGGTCTAAAGGTTTCATGGCGTGCCTGCAAGTTAAAAATCATAACCAAATGGTTTCTATTTTAATATACTTTCCTTCTATTCATAAACATATACACAACTGTAATCAGCTGTACAATGTGAACTGTCTCCTCTTAGTTTGAGAAACTTCAGTCAAACATGGAGGAACTTGACAGTGTTCAATTAATATGATTGATAATAGATGAAAGGGCAGGGTTTCACAGCGTGGCATCCTTAGAAGAACACGGAGTGATCCCCTCAGCTCATAAAATCTTTAATTTTTCAATAAATCATCAGATGCAACATGCAAAAGAGAAAAGATACATACCTGGTCACGTTTCTGTTCATCCAAGTTTGGAGGAGCTGAGCTTGTTCGAGCAGGAATCTACAAAACAAATGCTTTAGTTACCAACAAAAAGAAAATAATAATAATAATAATAATTTGCAAAAGCTACACTCAAGGATGAAAGAGACGAAAAATACCTGCATCCCATTCAGGGCGGCAGGAGCTAAGGAACCAAATTGAAATGCAAATCCTTTAGATACATCTCCAGGGTCTGTGTCATCAAAAACATTAAGAATAATCAACTCATCTGGAAATAGGAAATATTAAATCTGATAATAACAGACAAAGACCTCAAGTGGCCACAAGAGGTCAAAGAACAGGTTTTGGATAACTTCAATTTCATGCATATGCAGAACATACTGTTAGAAGGTGGCAATGATGAGGCAGTCTCAGAAGTCAAGGAGGCAGGTTGAGAAGTTGGAGCTTTCGGAACAGTTCGGGTGCTCCTCTGAGTGGTTGGTGTTTCAACTGGCCTGGCAGTACCAAATGAAACAGATGCATCCGCTGTCGCTGTTGCAAAATCAACAAGAAAGAGAATAAATTGATAGCAAAAAAAGAAACGGCTAGAAGAAAAGGCTTAGATTCGTGTAAGTGCGAATGATCAAATAATACCATGTAAAGGGGGGTGTACATGATGAGCGCCATTCTGTATATTCCGGTGGGCAGTAGCGTTAGCAGAGTCAGAAGAATTTACCCTAGATTGCGCTCCTTGAGCATGATTAGACTTCTTAAAACTATGATCAAAATGTTAACAAACAGATTAAAATAAGTATAGGAAAGAGAAGGAAACCCTAAATTGAGATAAAACCTAGGAAAGGAAGAGTACCTGCGATTAGAAGAAAGAGGAGAAGAAGACGGTGAAGGGGCGGGGGGCCCGCCGCCGCCGCCCTTACCGTAGGAGACTGAGGAGGTCCGCTGCTGATTAGAGGCTGCGGATCGTCCTGATTTGCGATACTGCGAATCGTTCTTATCGGACCTTGATTGATTGAAGGACATATATCCTTTAACTGTAATCCCCTTTTATGGATATATGTTTCTCTGGAAAGAAAAACAGATCCAGTTTATTAAAAACAAAAAGGAAAGAAACATAGGATAGTAATTAGGGCTTTATGAAAAGAAAAGACAGTGGAGGTACCTGTGAAGTGAAGAGTGTAAAGAAGGGAAAATTAGGGTTTTAATGGAGGGTGACGAGCATTAGTGAGAGAGATATAAAAAAAAAAAGAAAAAAAAAAAAGAAAGAGAGTATAAATAAAAACAAAAATAAAAGAGAAAGAGGGAGAAGAAGAGGGAGAGGTTAAAAAAGGAAGAGAAGAGAGGGTTAATTTTTAATTTTGAAGGTGTGTGTTTGTTGGTCAAAAAGGTTGTAGGTTTTTTAGGAGATCGATATCGAATGGGTCGCGCCTTCTCAGTGCTCTTCGCTTCTCTCTCTCTCTCTCTCTCTCTCTTTTTATTTTATAAACGCAACTAACTACCTTTAAATTATCTATAACTCCCTTCTGTTGTTTTTGAGAATGTTACAAGTGAAAACACATTTGGTAGATTATTATTATTAAAACATCAGATTTTGGAATTCAATGCCTCCTACTCCTACTAAGTGTCATGGGCTGGCGCAAAACGTGTAAGTCGCTTAGCCTCCTAAGCACACACATGACACGTAACCTAACCCGACATTTTGGACTATTTTGGCCCATTATTGCTGCTACTCTATCTTCAGGCCCATCACAAACTTACGCCTCTTTCGCCGTCTCCCTACCAGTTGAACTGTGTTCGTGTTTTAAATAATAATTGCGCCCACTTCTACGGATTTTTGTTTTTTTTTTTTTTATTAATTATTGGGATTTTAAAGTATCATATATTTTTATTGTCAAAAAGAGTTGCACATATATTTTGGTATTACAACCATCATGAATCCAACCCTCTCTCTGTTGGTGTATTGTAAAAGTGACCCAATTTTGGCAGGAATTAAGGGTATATAGCTCAGATGGTTGGGTCCCATATGTATGAAAGTGAAGACTAGGTACGTCTCAACAAAACTTGCAAGAATAATGGTCAAAAAATATATGTTCTGTATGAGATTTGCTAATTCTTACCGAGTTTTCCTGAAAGTTTGTACAGTATTCAATAGTGACATAAAGAGCAAAATGAGTAAGCATCCATAGGTAGTAACTAACGAGCGACATTGGCTTTGCGGAATGGTTTTTAGAATCTCAAGTAAATTGTGAATGATGTCTCGTGGCAAGAGCCTGTTGCATTTTTTAATGGCAACCTTAGATTCAGATTCAATTCCTGTGAAATAAAGCAGCACCGATATCATAAACGTATGTGATAGTCATGTCATAAATTCCAAAAAGCACGTGCTTTCTCCATTTTCTATATTTTTGCTAAGAAATTAAAAAAAAAATGCATGGCATTATTGCTTCGTCAGTGAGTTTGATGGCAATAGGGAAATGGCGAACTAGTTTTTAGATAGATGCTGAAGAATGGCTCAATGCTGACAAAAGCTTCATACGGTCATCTATTGACTAAAGATTCCGAATTTAAGTCTTCGTATATGTCTTTTGTTTGTCGTGTAAATTTCCTGGAAACTTTTTCTAGCATAAATAAAGTCATCGAGTTATCAACTCTTACATTTACTCTATTCACTGTATGTCATTTAACTCTACTTTTGTTTTATCCATCTATTTCGTTTTCATGTTACTTAAAGGCAAGGAGTTTTAGTTGTTTCTCTTGCACAGTAATTTTTATTGATTTTATCACAATCCGGTCATTCTTTTGGATAGTAACATGTGAAAGAATTCAAAATCATAAGCTTTTATGAATGTCTATAGTTGTAACAATTCATTAGATTGATAGTTTTGTGATGATTAAATGAATACTATTGAGATATAGGACGACACTAGTCAAGTCATTCAGTTCAAAGCATGAATCGAGACTGGTTAAAGACTCCCCTGTTTCCAGTGAGTTGTTTCATTTTCTAGTCCCGACTCCTGAGTTTGAGTGATTCTCTATTTCAAGTTTTATCATTTCAAAATCCTAAAACTACAAATAAAATAGTAGAAATTCCAAGTCTTCATGGTCCATACTTCATACCAAACCAGAAACCAAAGAAAAGAAACTTCATGGAATTTCAGCCCAGTCCCACCTACTCTTTGAGGATTGAAGAATATACGTGGAACACCAATTAAATATACGTATTTTTAGGCAATCTTCGTTGGTAGAATATGGTATTTTAGTTGTTAAACCAACCCGATCTTTTTCTTTCTATCTCTCTGCTGTATTCCGTTTTTACTTTTTACCATTACTCCTTCTTGATAGAAAAAAAACCTCTTCAATCAAATTCCCAGTGTTTTGCACTCTCCATCTATTCAGATTTCTCTTTTTCTTTTTCTTTTTTTCACTGCTTTCCTAAATCAGCTTCTTCTGTTCTGATCTCTGCGGTGCCGTGGATGTTCAGAATTCCAAATCTTGAAAGCTGCAGTCCTCGGAAAAATGAAGTGCTTTTACTACTTCAAGGACAAATCGAGAAGCAGGCAACAAAGATCAGCACCGGAATTGAAAGAGAAATCAAGAGATGACTATTCAGAAGCAGATAGAATCACCAAATCCTCATGTTCAGAAACTTCACCGCGTGGTATACCTGAATTGTACAAGGAGAAGGCTCATAACCTGCGAGTCTTCTCATTCTCAGAGCTCAGAAATGCCACCAGTGATTTTAGCAGACTCCTAAAAATTGGGGAAGGTGGATTCGGGAGTGTGTACAAAGGTTCAATCAAGCCTGTAGGTGGCAAGGGTGAGCCTACTGTGGTTGCAATTAAGAAGCTTAACAGAGATGGCTTACAGGTATCTGTTCTACACAAGTGGTTGTGAATTCTTTTCTTTTCTTTTTTCTTTTGCTCTTTCAAGCACTTCTTTTATTATCTGATTATGACTGTACAACTTGTTTTAATGAGGTTAATTAGCATTATCTGTCTCAATATCTCACTGAACTGTGAAAATCTTTTCTATCTATTGAATCAAATTGTAAGTCATCCTTGCCCTAAATTTCAGATTCAAATTGTTGTCTCAATGCTAATGATTAAGAACTGAAGAAATGAGTACACGAGTTCTCTTTTTCTTTCAAGGGGTTACTAATTTTTTGTTACTATATATATAGGGCCATAAACAATGGGTAGCAGAGGTTCAATTTCTTGGAGTAGTGGAGCACCCAAATCTTGTAAAACTCATAGGATATTGTGGTGTGGACGGAGAACGAGGAATACAGCGATTGCTTGTATATGAATTTATGCAAAACAAAAGCTTAGAAGAGCATCTTTTCGATAGAGCATACCCTGCACTTGCTTGGAAAACAAGATTACAAATACTGCTTGGAGCAGCTCAAGGATTGGCTTATCTACATGAGGGATTGGAAGTTCAGGTATAAATAACAAATACATTACCCATATACAAGTGTTTTTATGTGTATTGAGCCTTCTTATCTCGGTTGAGTTTTCATCCATTTATGCATCTACTTGAAGCTGCAAAGATGCTATAACAATGATGCCCATGACATGGCAGCAAGGACATAATGAAGAAACTTTTTTGCTTCATATGCATCTGCATTTTTTTTTTTTCTCGATTCAAGTTTATGCTTCTGTTGCCAACTCTTTTTTTTTTTTTTTTTTTCCTTTTCTGTTTCCCCTTCTAATTACTCCTGTACTGTAGGTTATATATCGGGATTTTAAGTCCTCCAACGTTTTATTGGATGAGAATTTTAAACCAAAGCTTTCAGACTTTGGGCTTGCTAGGGAGGGCCCAGTGGCTGGACGAACGCATGTTTCAACAGCAGTAAGTCTTTGTTGTGCACTTAAAACTTGCAATTGGCACTTACATTGTAGGTTGCATTGATGCCAAAATACCGAGCAAATGGTTATTATTTTTAGAAGAAAACAACCATTTTTACCACAATATAAAGCATTTAATACAGTTATTTGGATGTTGGTAACAAATGTTCTCAGAGGAGCTTTCGATTTTGAGTGATCAGGTAGTGGGGACGTATGGATATGCTGCTCCGGATTACATTGAGACAGGACATCTGACGACTAAAAGTGACGTGTGGAGCTTTGGAGTTGTGCTTTACGAGATTCTTACAGGCAGACGATCGCTGGAAAGGAATCGCCCAAGGGTGGAGCAGAAATTACTGGAATGGGTAAAGCACTACACCCCTGAGAGTAAAAAGTTTGGGTTGATAATTGACCCAAGACTTGAAAACCAATATTCCATAAGTGCAGCTCGAAAAATTGCAAAGTTAGCAGATAGTTGTTTGTTGAAGAGTGCAAAGGATCGACCAAGGATGAGTGAGGTGGTAGAATCTTTGAAGCAGATAATCCAGGATTCAGATGAAGGAGACAGTCCAAAGAAAAGTTTTGAATCCTGTGAAACTGACTCAGCTGACTCAAGTAAGAAGCCGAATCAACCGGAGGCCACCGAGTCTTGGAAAAGGAGGATGGTTCACCTTGCAAAACTTGGTGAGAATGTGGAGGGTGCAGCAAGTAGAAGAAGATTTATGATCATGCAGAGAGCCAAAGTACCTTAAAAAAATTTTGCCATTTATAAATGGGTTAGCAACTTAGAGGGTATGTTCTAATGGATTGATTCGATTGGAGCTAACAGGTACGAGATGTAGAGTCGCCTAGTAACTAAACCTGCAGTATAGTGAATACTGAGTACTGCGTTTGCTGCTCTTTTATTTCTTTTGCATTGCCCCTGTAGCAGTTGTACATAAGTGAAACAAGAAATCAAATGGAAGAAAATTTACCAATCAAAATTATTACAGTTCCTTTAGCAGTGAGGTCAGTAGGTTAAGGTGAATAAGTTATTACAGAATGATGAATTACTCACATTGGTGAAGAAGTCAGTTTCATCGACTTTATTGCCAAGAAGATACAATCACAGTAATCTTTGCATTATTACAATTACAAAAGCACTGGCCTCTTTACATATTTCATGCATAAGGCTTTCTATAGGCATTGCAGTTCTCGTCCAAATTAAAAACCAAGCTTTACTAAGCTTGTGCACCAAAGTTTCTGCCATCGATTACCAACAATTTTAGGTGAGACATTGGAGGCAGACATCTGTATTCATCTCCATATTCTCTTCGGGACTGTAATCACCAATCAGTATGTTGATGAAAATTCTATGGCACAATGGCCATTAGTTTCTCACAGCACAAACTGCCAAAGAACTGTTATTGTTGGTAATTATATTGAAAGAAAAAAATATATATATATATCAAGCTTCTTCAATTGTAAGAATCATCTGCAGCCAACAATCAATCAATGGACAAGTATCTAAAGTTAGTTACCAACTCTAAAGTCATTTTCCTGGCACCAAACATCATGTTACTATTTTGACATAGACGGAAAAAAATGAAGTTCGATGTACAGCACAAGAGAGGGATGGAAGGCTAGTAGATGATGGACTACATTCTACTTCAAGTCAACATCTCATTGGATGGTAAGCCTCTCTGTCTTTCTCATTGCAAAAGTTCACAAAACAATAGTGTTGGCTAATAATTTAAGCTGCTTTTTTTCTCTCAATAGGAGTGGCTCCTCCCATTATAACAAGACTGTCCGACTCGTATTAAAACAAGACTGTCCGACTCGCATTGCACCAACTTAAAAATTCAAAGCAATCTTGGAATTTCAACCCATTCACTAGCCGCTTAAAATGCTCAAACCTCCACTATTCAACGCCACTTCAATGACAAAATTGTTTGTTAAGAGCCTTCAAGCCCTGAAACACAAAATCAGAATCATAATTGTTTTTGCAAATGATATTTGAAATCTGAATGCTAGAGAAAGACAAGCATGAGAGCTAGATAGATAAATAGAGAAAGAGAGAGAGAGAGACTACATTACCTTTAAGACAAGCCTTCCAATTAGTAAAAGGCATCATTACAATGCCAAGCATCAGCCAATAAATGAACTTGGTGGAGCCTGCTGTGGCTTGTTTATCCTTTAACGCCAACACATTGGCATGGTTATCAGCAATTTTCAGCAAGAGAAGTTTATACTTGGCATATGAGTGTTAATTCAAAATTTTTAATTGCCAATGAAGAACCTGTACCAGTCTGGTCATCTTACCATAGACAAGATATACACCAGCCAATAACCAATGAAATCAGCTCTTAAAAGTTTATCTGCAGACATGATGATAACCATGCATTCTCTTTTCAGCTCCATTTCATGTCAGATCATCCATTAACTCACAGCTTGCGCATATTCTGTCACCGACTTAATCCGCTCTTCTTTCTGCCTTCTGGTTACTTTCCAAATATAGTAACCAGTCTCAACCAATACCATGTCAGCCAAGATGCACAACTTCTCTCAAAAAGTAGTGAACATCAAAATCCACTCCCCCGAATTTTTGCATAAGACCCCCAGAAACCATAAGAACTGAAATCCCGGGAACTTATATATAAATCAACTATAACCATTTTCAATCAGTTTAACTGGATCCTGACTTGTCTTCTTTGAAGCTGTTTGAAAAAAATCATATGTAATATACATAAGGAAATCCAGAAAAAGGCTCTTTTCAGATGTCGCTCTGAATACTTCAGAATTATTTTGTATCTTAATGTAGGCTCTATCCATAATTTTATAGGAAATTTCATCAAAATCAAATGAAATCTCACTTAATTTCTGACCCCAAATTAAGGCCTTCTCAGGCATCCCTTGCTTGCAAAAGTGAGACAGTAGTACATTGGTAGTTACGACATTCGGAACAAAAGCCATCTTAAGCAATTTTGCAGTTAAAACCATAGCACGATCTAGCATGTCAGTACAAACAGCATTCATCATAGTGTTGTATGTTACAGTATTTGGAACAACACCAACTGCTATAAGCTCATCCAACATTGTCACAGCTCGACTAATTTTTTGACTACTGCAGAATCCCTGAATACGTATATTATAGGTGGTAATATCAGGATCCCATCCACTCGCATACATTTTATTTAGGAACTCATCTGCACTAACCATGTCTAACACCTTACAATAACCACCAATTAATGTATTATAGGTGACAGTATCTGGGGTCACCCCAATATGATGCATCTCCGCAAAAACGTCAAATGCAGACTTCATTCTGCCCTCTTTACAGAACCCGTTAATGATGATATTGGTTGTAAAAATATCAGGAAGAAGACCCTTTTGCCTCATCTCCCTCTCCAGCTTTAATGCTTCATGCAGCTTGCCACAATTGCAAAGTCCATGGATCAAAGAGTTATACACAAAGTTGTTAGGCACAAACCCTTTCTTTGACATTTCTGAAAATGCTTCATATGCCTCTTCCACCAGGCCAGCTTTGGAAAGGCCGTCAATAAATGCTGAGAAGGCAATAGCATCAGGACATATCCCCCTTGCTTCCATCTCATACCACAGAGAATGAGCCCCTGCTGTGTCCCCTACCTTGAAGTACCCATCTAATAGCACTGTAAAAGCAACTTTATTGACGGGGAGACCTTTATCTATCATCTTGTACAAGAGGTCCCTCGCTTCTTGCAATCTCCCCTTCTTGGATAAACCCAAAAGCATAGAACTGCATGTGGAAGATGATGGAACTAGACCAAACATAAGCATGATTTTATATGCTTTATGAGCATTGTCTTCAAATCCTGCCCTGCTATAAGCTGCAATTACTGAATTAAAAGCAACCACACTTGGAGGCATTCCTTTCTCAAGCATATCCTCTAAAAATTGCATGGCCTCATCCAACTGACCTGCCCAACACAACCCTGCAACAGAAACATCATACAGTGAACAATCTGGAACCAAACTTGAAAGTGACCAATCCCTGAACAACTCGTAACTATCCGCTTCTTTCCCATACTTGTAATTCCCTGCAACCAAAATATTAAAAGTTGCACCATCAGGAGCTATACCCTTGTCCCTCATTTCTTCATACAGCATATTTGCTCGACAAACATCCCTAGCCTTAAAATATCCACTCATCAAGGTGTTATACATTGCAACATTTGGAGAAAGACCCACCTCTTGGATCCCCTCAAAAATTTTCCGCGCTTCCACCACATTTCCCTCATTACAAAATGCAGTTATAATTGTGCTGAATGTAATTAAGCTAGGTTTACATCCATTTTTTATCATCAAATGCAAAAAGCCAAGAGCATCAGAGGTCCTCCCCCTAATTCGATATGCATTAATCAAAATGTTGTATGCATAAACATCAGGTTCACAACAGAACTTTGGCATAACAAATAACAAACTCTCAGCAACCCTAAGATAACCTTTTTGACAAAAACAAAGAATCATTATATTGAAATTATGATTACAAGGGCGAGGACCATCCCGAATCATACCCCTCAACAGCTTCCAAACACTACCATAATCGCCTACTCTAAGCAGCAACCTGAAAAGGATTGAGATTGCTGATGAACTTGGCCTCACACCCACCTCCCTCATCCGACTCAAAATCTCCAATGACTCATATGCCATTTCTGAATTCATAAAACCACGCATAAGCGTATTAAGGATGGAGAAATCAGATTCATATTTGTGGTGATTAGCCCACATAAACTCCACCAAATGTGCACTCCTGCTAGCCCCAATTCTCCTAATAACCCAAGAAATCACATCTTGTGCGAGAAGCTGGAGGCTTTCGGCAGCCAAGATATGCGCTGCGATGCAACAGGAATGAACAGTAGCATCGGAGTCATTTTGAAATGCCAATTTGAAAAATGCAAATGCAGACTGACGGGATTCCAATAGTTTCATGATCTTAACTAGGAAAAAAGGGCAAAACTTTTGAGAAAATGACTTCAAAATGTAACCTTTGCCTTGCTTTATGAGTTTAGATAATTCAACAACTAATATGCGTCGCTCATTGGAATTTAAAGAGCTCAAATAATTAGAATTTGAGTGACAAAAAGGAGAAAACTGGTAGAAATAATCAAAGCTTTGTGAATTGGAAGGTAGGGAGTGATAAGAATGGGCTCCTAGAAAACAAGGGCTTAGGGTTTTAGGAAGGTAAATGAGACTAGAAAAGGGCAAGGATTTAGATTTAGAGTGAAGTGATTGCTGGTAATTTAGTGTGTTGTTGAGGAGACAGAAGGGATATTGTACCTTGAGGGAGTCACCCACCAGGCGCAGTTTAGCAGACATCCGGTGCCGCCGCCGACGAGTTATTCCCGGAGGAAGCAAATAGTGGCGCTCCTTTCTTTCTCAGACTCGCAGCAAGAACCGCGCTGCAGTGGCACTGTTGGCAAGCATTGAATTGATGAGCTCCGGTTTCAGAGCTATTGGGCCACAAGTGGTTTTCTTGGGCTGGTCTTGTCCAAAATTTCATAGCTAGCTTTTATTTGATCTGTTTCTTCTTCTTTTTTTTAATGAAAAAATGAATAATTATGCAATTTCGATCTATTTCTTTTTGTTTTTCTGGATTTAGGAAATTCGGAACGTCAGCTCAATTTATCATTTCATATTTAAGAGAACCATTGAATTAATATTTTATTTTTCAAATGTATTATATTTCCAGATTTTCACTATTTCTTTTAATAATTTTAGACTAAGAGTTTCAGAGATTTTTGTTAATTTTTCTAAAAGACAATAATGAGACGTAATAATATTTTATAGCTTTTGATATTTAAAGTAGTAACTGAAAATGAAAAAATAAATCTCCAGAGTTTCTAAAATCTTTGAAATTTCTGAAATTGACATTTTAGCAGGGTATATTTAATCAAAGATTTGAAAATTTTTATAGACTTTTTAAATGAATTACTTTTAAAGAGTTTTTAAATTTTTAATAATTTTTATAGATTTTACTTAAAAATACTTTTATAAATATTGATAAATTTTTATTGATTTTTACATATTATTATTTATTTATTATTTAATTATTTAAAAATAAATTTAATCATTTTATTTTTATTACTTTCTTCATTTTTTCCACTGTAAACAAATAATAGACTACATTTTATTATTATATTAAATTCATACCAATTTTAATTTTTTTTTATCTCACAACATGAATGTTATTTTTTTATTAAAAAAATAATTTTTTTTAAGCGAAATTATCAAATATTAAAATTTATTTTCAATTAAACATCCAAATTCATGTCATACTCTTTATATTTTATTTATTACTTATTTGATAAATACTTAAAATTAACAATGATCACGCTTACTAAATTATTTAATAAATATTTAAACCGACAATTATGTTTACTAACAAAAAAAATTATCTAAATAATATTTCTAATAAAATCTAAAAATCTATATATGGTTGGGTTGTTTACTCATAACAACTCATTAAATATTTTATTTTAAATTTATATTTTTTATGAGTATCTTTTAAAATTAAATTAAAAACTTTTAATTAATTTTATACATGCGTGAGTATAATAAAATATTATTAGTAAATAATTTTTAACTTTTAAAGTTCTATCATTTTTATATCTTTTAAGATAGACAATATAGTAAAGAGAAATGGCAACAATAATGCATGAAATTTTAAAAAGAATAAAGAAGAATTTTTTAATTTTTTTTAAAATCTATTAAAATCTTGACGAAAAATGAAAGAAATATTTTGATAATTTTCATTCATAAAAATATATAAACATTTATGTTTATAAAAGTCAATAGCTTTTTAAATAGTAGCTTGTTTTTATAAACTTTATAAAAATTGTGATTAAATACATAAATATTTCATAATTTATACAGAATTTTTCAAAATCATTATTAAATACATTCACACTTTTAAACTCAATTAAAGTCTTTAAAAGTGTTGATTGAATACCCTCTCCTTAGAGTATAATACCATCAATCACATTAGTTCTTTTGTTTTTTTTTTTCTCTTTTCATCCCATAAATAAAATAATGTGATACAATATCTTCCATTAATAAGCTTTTAAGTAAAAGAAATGCTCTTGCACACGATTATGAGATGCTCCCTTCTGCCTTGAATTACTTTATAGACCTCGTGTTAATCAATCAATCAAATTAAAAAAGTATGTATTTAAAATAAACTCAAATCTACTATATTATATATCAGTTGAATATTATCATGAATATTATTTATTAAATATATTATTTAGATTGATTAAATTACTTATATAATTATAAAATGTCATTATATGATTAATTTAATTTATAAACGAGACAGTAAATATTATAAAATAATTTATAAAAACCATATTCCTTCAAAGAAATTAATAACCAAAACTACTGTATGATCAGATTCACATACCAAAGCAATAAAGTATTAGATGACTGAAACGATTTTGGAGGTGCTGGTTTAATCCATGATTCCCATTGATTTAACGAGTAGGCAAAGGCAAAACCCAAGAAGCCAAATTGGGATGTACTCTGTACAAATGGAAAATAACAAGAACATGAAATTGAAAAAGGATCTCTCTTCTTGGATGCTGTTAATTTGATTGCCTCGAGACTGTTGTTTTCTCCTTTTAAACAACTGAGACGAGAAATGATGGTAGAACAATTGCACAATCCATCCATTCATCCTCTTCGATCTTTATAAGCAATATTCAATAATTACCACCAACCCAGAAAATAAAATTTGAAAAAGAAGAAAAAAGAAAAAAAGAAAGAACCAAAAGAGCAAAATCTGTGAGGGATATTGTTGCTTTGTTTCTCGTATCTCAATCATATTCCAGTTCCAGTTTCCACCTCTTCTTTACAGATCAAGACTGGAGGCGCTGCATTTCATAGATCTGATTTGCCTGAAACTTCAAAATTGGCTTTAATAGTTTCGATTGATTGTCATCATATATAGATATCAAGCAACAGCAACCGTGCCGGTTCGTACAGAAGGGGTGTTGGGGGAGTTGTCTTCAGACTCAGAGTTCCTGATAGATCGAGCAGTAGAGGAAGATGAAATTTTCCAGCTCTTCTTCTTTCTTGAGGATGACTCGTCCATCTCTATCTGTTCTTGTCTGCATTCTTTGCTACAAAATGGTGTATTCCCTCTGTATCATCATCGCCATTTCAATCAATCATCAGCAAAGTCAACAAAACACAAACACAAACACGCACGCATAATGACCAGAGAAAACTAGAAGTAGAAATAAACCATGGATCGGTGCTAACCTGTACATGAAGATATCGGAGTTGTAGCCAAGAGGTTTACGGCAAAGAAAACATGCTTCTAGGAAGTGAGGCTGCTGACCGTAATAAGACATGATTACGTAGACAGCACAAGGAGAAGTGGGAGCAGCAAGTATTAGATTAGAAAGCAATTCGGGGAGAGGCAATGGGTGTGCGTGTGTATATATATTAGCTACAGCTAATTAGCGACTGAGGGAGGGCGAGAGAGAGAAAGAAAGAATTCCAGTGGAGTTGTGCTCTGGGAAAACCATGCCCATTGCTTTGCTTATTAATACTTTGGTTTGGAATATTATGAAATCATAAATCAAAAAGTGCAAAATTATAGTGTTATTAAAAATAAAATAAAAAACCAGCGGCCACTCCACGGAATCCAAGTGGTATTGAATTCACCAATAGTGCATGCATCTCTCTCGCCCCAAACCAACTTTTTCTTTATTCACTATTTGGTACCTCTTTGCTTCTTTTAAAATAATATAACCCACGACCTTTCTTTCGCTATTTTAATTTTTCTTTATTTATATATTTACATTTCATAATATTATATTTGTTTCACATAACAATAATACAACCATTAAACATAATAACTAAGAAAAAGTATGACTTAAGCCCATGATTACCTATTGAAGAAAATAAAAATATTCTTATACCCTAATATAATTACTTATTTAAATAATTGATTTTATAAAAGTTGTCGCAATTTCAACATTATAGATATTATTCTACCTATTAGTAAATAGTGATTATACGATCACAATACTTATTTATAAATAATTTTAATTTTAATATGAAATGCATTCGGGAATTGTCTAGAGTTGAGGGACCACACATAAAAATGAAACGAAAATGATGAGCAGTTGCGAGGACCACTTGGGTCTTTTTCTTAAAATTATTATTAATTAAAAAGGAATTTTTATATATCATTGATGATGAAGTAGGCCCCACAACCCCAAGAAGCAGACAATAAAGAATTAAAAACGAACTTGGAGCTGAGTAGATGCAGACCCCACAATCAAAACCAACAAAAAAAGCCATATTGGAATGTGGGACCTACCTCTGACGCAACAACAAGCTGGCTCTTCTTCATAGGTCCTTGTCTCTCGGCCCCACAACCACTGCCCGTGTGCCCCGGTCACCTCGACACGTGCGTCCTGATCGGACCACCACCACCACCCTATTATCGAACCTCATGATACGTGGCAACTGATTACACAGAAGAGGAGTCACGATTATCGAGGTCATTGAAATCGACGGTACAGATGTCACCACGGTTAGAACAGTGTGAGATTCTGCCACGACATCAAATGTTAATGTAATTTCATGATTTTCCCTTCTAATACACTCCCACCAATCTCTTGCCTTTTTCTGGTCCACCAAACAAAGAAAATGAAAAGTGATGATGGGCCTGTCTCCCCAGGCCGGATTTATGTCAAATTCTTCCTTGTAACTACACTTTTGATTTAGTTATGCAACTGTTACATGTTTGTGTTTGTGAGTAGGAGAAAACTGTTAATTCAATTTGGGTTTGTTAATATTGTAATTCATCAAAAGTTAAATTTGAAATTCTAGACTAACTATCTCCCAGAGTCTGTTTGTTCATACTTCCCCTCCACTTTTCTATGTAATATTTACTTATGCAATTCTATGGACAGAGTAATATGTCACAGCTCCTGCCAATTGGTTCTCTAATATAATGGAAACCGCCTTTTTTGTATTTTAGCTCTCAAAAAGCATTTTCTATAGTCAATCTGCTGTGTCTTTCTTTAATTAAGAATTACATGAACAAAAAAAAAAAAAAAAGCCGCCGTGCTCTTGTCGGAGTAAAAGCCCCACAGGCACAGCTGGTTTTAGTTATTTTTTTTCCTCCATTTTTCTGCTTCATTTTAAATTGCTTTTGACCCATTTCAACAGCGCCCTCCATTCAACTTTCCCATGCATCCCGATACCTTTTTTGAAGAAATTTCACGGTACAATGTGTTTTGAAGTCTTTTTTACGGTCAAACATTTTTTTTTTCTTCTCAAAATCTTTTTACATTCTTTTAAAATAAATCTTATACAGTATCTTTTCCATGAAAAAAAGCATATAAAAAATATATCTATAAAATACTTAAATATTTTTTTCTAAAAATTTATATTATTACAATTTCAATTTCAATTTTTATTTTATATTTTTTTGCTTTTTCAAAATCTCATTAAAAAAATATCAAAATATAACTAAAAATATTAAAAGTATACTTATAAAATATCAAAAAAATATTATTGGAAATTCAATTTTTTATTTTAAATTATTTTATTTTCTATAATTTCATTAAAAAATACTATAAATATATCTAAAAGATATCAATATTTTATTTTAATTTTGTTATTATAAATTTACCTTTTAAAATTTCACCCAAAAAATATACTGAAATTATGTCTATAAAATATCAATAAAATATAATTATAAATTATGTTACAGTAAAATCAGCTAAATTAAATATATTTACGGTATTTATTTCATATTATTATGTTTGATTTATGTAAATTGAATGATACTATATATTTTTTTATAAATTTTTATGATATAAAGATATTTGTTTTAAAAAATATATTATAATTTACTAAATAAAATTAAAAATACATCAAAATATTTTATTAAAATAAATTTTAAAAATATAATTAATGGTAATAAAAATATATTATTAACATCAAAAGATATTATAATCCAGTTTAAAAAAATTCGTATAAATAGTTTTTTCTTGCAAAAGAAGTATAATTTTTCTGAAAAAATGGTAAATAAAATAGTTACTGTAAAAAAAAATTTGCGCACGTTTTCCTAAATATGTAACTTTTTTTTCTCTAACTTGTTGGGCTGAACGCATAGCCCAGCCCGTATGTAAGTGGGCCAAAAATAATCCTTACTGTATTTTATACTGAAGCCCATCTTTTTCAGTATATAAGCTACCATCTAGGGTTTTTACTTTTTGAGCATCTTCTTGTCTCTCGTTTTCTTAGAGCTAGCATCGGCGAATCGTAGACCATGGCAGAACAGGTACATCTCTCTCTCTCTCTCTCTCTCTCTCTCTGTTTGCTTACTAAGAAAGCTTCGTGAGACTGAAACCTTTAATAGGTTTTTTTTAATTATGTTATACGACTTGCAAAGATAGCAGAAATAGGACGTTTTGCTGTGTATAGCAATTTTTACTTGCGATGTATATCATTTTCTTAGCTATGTATTCCTTAGCTTTCTCTGAAACTAAACAGTGTCCTGTTTGATCTGATACTAACTTTAGTTCATTAAAATATCCTTTTCTGATGCAGACGGAAAAGGCATTTTTGAAGCAACCAAAGGTTTTCCTAAGGTAATTTGCGCCTTATTAATATTTTGTTTTCATTACTATTCTCTATTACTGTAACTTGGAGGTACATTGTTTTCTGATTTATTTTATATTCTTATAGCTCAAAGAAAACTGGAAAAGGAAAGAGGCCTGGTAAAGGTGGAAATCGTTTCTGGAAAAGCATTGGGTTGGGTTTCAAGACTCCCAGAGAGGCAATTGAAGGTTTATTCCCTTAATCTCTTTTTTTCTCCTGTTTACATTTGTGTTCTTTTTCCTGGAGTGTCTTTTGTATTAGATTCGCTTTTAGGTTTATGTTTGGGAATGTCGTGGGAGAGTGAACGTCGTAGTAGTGAACGTCGTAGTAGAGTTATTATAATTTATTCATTTTGGTTGAACTGTTGCAGAAGATAAATCGTTTTGTTATTAAACAAAAGCCTTGATCTGGATGGACCAATTTCCTGAACTTGACATTTCTCCTTGGACATGATCACGAAATTGTGTCTAAGAGAATTATTTGGGGATTATTCTGTGGTATGAAACATCTTCTTTCAAAATGATAATGATAAAAAATCTATGTCCATTACCCTGCAATAATTGAGTGGAAGTCAACCTCAGAAAACTGCAGTACCCCTCAAGTGCATTTTGCTAAACTAGCTTGGTCAATCTGCAGTCTTTGCTGTACAGTTTGGGAACTAAAAGCTACCAAAGAAATTAGCAACCATTAATGTGATGTCTGCTTGATCATTGAAAAGAAGAACTTTACATTAACAGTTTGGGAACTAAAAGCTACCAAAGAAATTAGCAACCATTAATGTGATGTCTGCTTGATCATTGAAAAGAAGAACTTTATGTTCTGTTTTGCAGCCTTTTCTGTAGTTTAGGCTTGGGGTTGGCTTAGAACAATTGCAACTTTATGTTTTTTGTATTGACTTCTACCTTGACATACGTTACAATATATGCTATATTGGATGGTGCACAGAATTTGATTGGTCATGTGGATGTTGTAGGCTAATTTTGTACTCCAGCTGCATTTCTTGCTTCATTACTTCTTATAAGCAGAAAAATACGGGATAATTTGATGGTTGAGATCTTTCTCTACAGGAACATATATTGACAAGAAATGCCCATTCACTGGCACTGTTTCAATTAGAGGCCGCATCCTTGCTGGTACATGCCACAGTGCAAAAATGAACAGGACCATTATTGTACGGAGGAATTATCTTCACTTTATCAAGAAGTATCAAAGGCAAGAAGTCATTTATTCAAGATTACTATATCCTATTATATCTGCTTTGTTCTTTTGCTGAACTCTAAATATATTGTCTTCTACTAAAGACTTATTGCTTTGCGCTTCAATCAGGTATGAGAAACGGCACTCCAATATCCCAGCACACATATCACCTTGCTTCCGTGTAAAAGAAGGAGATCATGTTATCATTGGCCAATGCAGGTCTGTGTTCTAATAGTGCATTAAGTTTATTTGAATTTCAGATAGTGGCTCTCCTGCGTTTTAAGGTCTGTTTGTAATGGTGCATGCTTATTCTATATTATGCAGGCCATTGTCGAAGACAGTGAGGTTCAATGTGCTGAAGGTCATTCCTGCAGGGTCTTCTGGTGGTGCAAAGAAAGCTTTCACAGCCATGTGAGAGTCTTGATTATAAGAATATAATGCTGGAGGATGCTTTGATACGGGCTGTTTAATGGGCATTTAGATAATTCCGTGTATGAACTTAGTCTTAATGACTCATTAGATTTGGTCTAGTTCTTTATACAGTCGATGGAGGCTTTAGACCAAAGATTGCGAAATGTTGGCACAATTTTGAGGATATTCATTTCTTGGTTTATGGTTTAGGTTTGTGATGAATTACATTTGTTAAATCACTAGCATTTCTGTTTTTGGTCAAGCTGCTCTTGCTTGTGAATTTATATTTACTCATCTTAATTTTGATTTGGTTTTGGCGGTCCAGTTGCTTGCCTGAGGCTGGCCGTAAAAATCACACGAGATACGCCGAAATTTATTTATATGCCCTAGTCAAGATAACGAATCATAAGATAGAAGAAATATTACGGAGGTGAGCAGAACAATTGCCTTGCTTTATTGTGATCTAGCACATTATAAGTTGTAGGAATGCAAAAAGAAGCATCTAAATTGGTGATATCAGGGAAAATACTTGCAGCTGAGGCATGAATGGTGGGTGCATTATTTGTACGCATTGGATTACCGTTTGGAAGACCACCTTCTGCCAAGTCACGGAGGCTGCCCATATACCATGCCATCACGAAAAGCTATGTTTTCCAATATGAAAGGACCAGAAATTTGAACATAGTGTGCTTGCTGAAAGAATCAATTAGCACACCTTGATGATCATGAGCCACACTCCTAGCAGACTTTTTGCTGTTGCAAGCCTTAATCCATTGAGCTTCAATAGCATGAGGGAGCACCAATCTGGACAGGACGGTGATAATCATTTGCATCCTTATTTGATAACTTCATGAGAGAAAAGCACATGGCTCATAGCTTCTTGCTGGATGTCTAAATTCTCTACAAAATTAAACAAATTGTTAACTCCTCATTTGCTCATGCATAATCTTAGTCTTGAATACGGAGTAAGATGCAAAAATTGACCCATCTAGATTTGTGGGATTTATCTCTAAAATCAGAAACTTTTAATTTGTAACACTAAATTTCACTTTTACAAAAACCTCTTTTAAATTTTGTATCTTATTTCAAATAAAAGACTATGAATAATATGGATTAAAATAATATAAAATAAAATATTTTATTTATTTTCTAACTAATAATAAAATATTCATATTTTTTTATAGGTTAAAAATTAGAAAGACTAAAAATATTATAGTCACACTGTTGTATTCTAGTAACACAATTTTTATTGCAAATTCGTAAAGTTGTATGATTTATAAAAGCATGAATATGAATAGATGGATTTGAAGTAGAGATGACAGACGGATTTGAATAATAATAAATAGATTTGAAATTTAATTTTATTATTCATATCCGGTTTGGAGTTGAATCTGCCGGTATACATTACCATAACTCAATTATATTAAAATTATTATATTATATTTTTATTATTTAAAATATTATTAAATTTATATTTGAATAGTATTAATATATTAAATATTTAATTTTAAACATTTAAATTTGATTAGTTTATATTTTATATTTATGTTAATTTTTATTAACATATTTTAAAATTTATTTATTATAAAGAGATATTCATTAATTATTTAAATATTTATATAAATAAATAAAATATTTTAATATTTATTTAAATATATATAAATATATTTATTAATTATTTAATCTAAAATTTTTTTAATTAAATTTGGATAATATATAGATATTTTTATTCGCCTTTGAAATGAGTTGGGATGTTTTAATAAGACGGTTACAATTTAAAGAGTTTGGAAAATGTGTGGCGTAAGCCTAAAGCCTCTGTCTTGGTTGGAATTTGCATTCTCCTGAAAAGGACGCCGTACATGTAGCACAAAGCCAAGTGTCGCCGGCGATGGACCTTCAGATGTTAGAACGCGGTGGCGGTGGGTCCAAATGCTTACGTGTAGGGTACCAGATGCAAGGGAGTGAGTTCCACTGGACACGCACTCTCCTTGTTTATATTAATATTATGTGTGGTACTGGTGAGTAAAAAAGAGTCAAAAGTCTTTGTTCCTTATTTCTTTCATCGCCATTTCCACCTTCTGTTTTTGCTCTCAAAACAAATGGGTTCCATCAACAGCAGGTTTGAGTCAACAGGCAGGTCGCGCCTCAGGCGTAGACTCCTTTCTTATTTGTTTTGTGGTGCTTCTTCTGCTTCTCACGCTCCTATCGTGGTAAACATTCGCTGCTCCTTTTGTTCCTTCCTCTCCTTTCTTTTTCTTGTAGTTATTAATCTTTGTTTTGTGTTTGATTCCATAATCTCAGCACTCTGATCAGTAGCTAGTTAAATTAAAATAGAAAGGTTTATGCTAATTATTGGTAGGATTACTTGAGTCAACCTGTCTTTCTTCTTCTTCTTTTTTTCTTTTTTACTATGCCTTGTTTGGTTACTGAGAAAGTTCTAGGAAAGTAGTAAAAAACTTAAGGAAGCAATAGAATTAAGTGGTGAGATAGGCTGGTTATAGCATCTTTCGCTTTCTTAGTTGCTACTCTAATGACTAGGATAAAATAACTTCAAGTCCACTTGTTATTTTGACGGTTTGAATTTTCTTTTCCTTTTGTTTTTAATAACCTTAAAAGTTTCATTCAATCTCCTAAAATCTGTGACTTATGATGCATACAGGTGGTCCATTTTTGTTCTTGGTTATATCATCCACCTATCATGGAAAACTTGATTATCATATACCAAAGTGATTCTAAATTCTGAATTCTCAAAATTTTTTCCCTTCCTAGATGGGAGATCACCCAGATGAATCATCCACCGCATCTCTTCATAACTTGGCTTTGTCTCCTGATGTATCGATTAGCTCAAACCAGCTGTCATCATCAGCCTTTGACTTGGGGACCAGATCAAGTAGTTCCACTGCTGAAACCGGAGCCTCTTCTGGTAGCATTATTGAGGATGCTTCCATAAGACACAGTTTTAGTAATCAATCTGGGAATTATGACTTGCATTCTCAGCATGCCAATGCTATTGACAGTATCACGGAAGCTCGTGTGACAGGCGCTCCCATAAAAGATCAGCCACCCGCAGACTCACTCTCCACTGATGCGCTACATACAAGCTTTGTGGATCAGGAACCCGGGAATCTGCATTTACTTGGAGAGACTGTAGGGCAGGCAAGTGCGGACGGCTATATAGATGATCCTGGTTCTAATGTCTCTGATTCCCTCATAGCCTCTCAATCACTTACAAGATTTCTCTTATCTGTTGGGGAACAAGGTCCAATAGGCATGGGCCTCCTTTTGGTTGACGTGGTGAGTATACATTCCAACATTTTGTCAGAAATTAGTAACCGTGAGGCTAGAAGGAATTCTAGAAGGACGTTTTGGGATGCTTTCTCAAGAAATAGTTTTAGGTGGAATAGTGATTCCCCGACCATTGTTTTTACAACTAGTCATGCTGATGATCTAGCATCTCATGGCAGATGGCTCCTTGATAATAGCGGTGATCTTCATTATGATGGTGCTACTTATGAGTCCAGATACTCTAGCATTAGGAGCACCCGCAGAAGTGGACGTAGATGGCAATCCAGATATGAGGTAATAGTTTTTCTAATTCCTTTTCATTGAGTTGCTATTGGATTAATTTTTCAATTCTCTTTGAAGAGACTTCCTTATGGATAGAATTTTTGCATCAGTCAAGATTCTATGGCGTAACCTTTTAAAGTTTTGGCTTTTTGCTGGTTTTGAATTGTTGGTTGTTTTGTTCTTCTAACTCAGTCACATCTGCTTCACCAAGTTCACTGTTGCGTTTACTTGTTTTAGATGTCAGAAAGATTTCACGATGTCAATGATGAGCAAGGTTGGCAAAGTTCTCTATGCACAATTGGGCTTCATCCCCGTGGCACATGTTCATGCGAACCCTCGTACACTGCTGAGGAATCCAGTACCCATGAAAATATTTCACAAATAGTCATGCTTTCAGATTCACTTTTTGAGGTAAATATCTTTCTAGTTTTGCTAGCTTCTGTCCCGTTTGTTCCGTAAAGCTTTTGAGTGCAAGTTATCTGCCTTAAGAAGTGTTGGTAGTTTACAAATGTGACAAACAATAACCCCCTTTTCTATTAAGATATGCCTCTCATTTTTCGCTATTTGTTGATTCCAGTGGTGCATGAAATGGTTTATTTAAAGTGAGAGAGGAGACAAATTGAAAAAAAAGAATAAGAATAAGGAAAAAAAAAATGTGGCACGACAATTTATGCGACTTGTGTTAAATCTCCCAGAAATAATGTGTGAAGATCTATACATGAAATGAGAGGAAAACAGGCTTAGTAATCTCGGTTGAATGTAAGGCAGGTTCACCACCTATCCTGGATCTTCTTAACCAGTATTATTATATTTTGTTCCATTTATAGGTGCTTGAGGAAATTCATCGCCATCGCATGTCTCTTTCACCGTCTACAGTTATACTTCCTGCTCCTGAAGCTGTTGTAAATTCATTTCCTCTCAAGAATCATAAGAAGTCATGTGGTACTGAGATTGCAGTATGTGATGCACAACAGTAAGTCCTTTTGGTTGCTCTTGCTTTTGTCAGTTATGCTATGATTATCTTACTGCTACCTTAATTATGGGATAGTACTTAATGGATAAAAATAAGCATTCATGAATATTGTACTTTGTTTAATCCAAAATTACAGGGCTTAAACATTTGCAGTTGAAGGTGAGAAATCTGAAGTTAAGCAGCTCTATAATTCTCTTAAGAGTGAGGATTAAAATGTTATATGGTGACATTTTAGATTAGGGGAAACTTGGAGGACATAACCCAAGTCATTAGCAATGCTCTCCTAGATTTTATCCTCTCCTGAAAGAACACAGGGATTACATACCAGGGGAAAAAAAAAAAGCAGTTCATTGTTTGTACCATTTCTGGTTGATGGTAGAATGGTTATGTGGAGGAATCCATTGAGACATTATAAACTAACTTTTTGTATAAGCACATGGAAACCTACAAAAGATATATTCATGAATGTCCACTTCTGCTATTGTTTCAACTTCTTTATTTGTTTTGAGATGTGGAGAAACAGTAGCATATTCATGGCGATCCAACAGGATTATAAATTAACAGATATGCTGCATGTATTATTTATCAGGAATTCTTTTCTCTGAACCAATTGTATGTCATAATCATGGTGCATGAATGAGTAACTTCGTGTGCATGTTGCTGGATTTCTGCTAATCATTATATCTTATGTCATTTGTTCATTCAGATGGTCTAAAACTTACTGGCTGTTGTTCATTTTTATTGTTTACAAGACCAATGAGGTTTTTTCTTTTTGCGTTAACAGGTGTCACATTTGCCTGGTCGACTATGAGGAAGGGGATGAAATTAGAGTCCTTCCATGTTCTCATGAATATCATGTGTCCTGTGTTGATAAATGGCTTAAAGAAATACACGGGTAAGTATTTATCACTTGTTTTTTCTGTTTTCATATTTCCGTTTTTGGCTTATGATATGTTTTCCAAGTTACATTCTCTTTTATCAACATTTTCTACATTTTGTTCTTATGTTGGTACTTCAGGGTATGCCCTCTGTGCAGAGGGGATGTTTGCAAGGGTGTTGTTGAAAGTTCGGCCTTAGACTCTGAGATTCTATCTTTTTGATGGATATGTATATATGTGAACACCTCGGAACCTTTTCTTCCTTGGAATGTCTCTTGCAGCTATCAGAAGCTATAGTTCCGTTAGAATCTTTTCTTTTTACCTTCCGTAGTTTATCATAATCTATAAAGAAGGCTAGTTGCCTACAAATCAACCTCTAAGAATGATGTAAACTGCAGTATTATAATGTATCTCCACCTATTTCCTTGAGAAAATATAAAAAAATTGCATCTGCGATTTTGGAATGCAAGACATTTAGGAAATCACGTTTAGCTATTCCATGCGGTTCCAGTTAAAAAGTTATGAATTAGGCTTTGAAATGTGATGTGCGATACCATTTTATAATTGTAAGCCCCATAATAATCGTTGGTTAGGCATCTCACAGACTGTTGTTATGACTAGTTTGTGCATTTATTTTGTAGCTTTCTTGGTATCTTTCAGACTGTTGTTATAACTAGTTTGTGCATTTATTTTCTTTTTAGTCGCAAATGAAGGGTTCTGGCTTGCCTGAGCTACTACTGCTTTGGTTTTTCCAAGTGCCTGAGATCACAAATAGGAGAGATAGACTGACGCGAATGCTGTGTCTAGAGACGGTTAAGTCAGCTGAATAGAACTAGGATTGATCCTGTGGGTTACAGTTTAACATGTTTTTCTTCTTGCTCTTTTTTCTTTTTTTTTTTGGTTATCTTTAAACAGCCAAGTATCTGAGAATTTTAGGGATTTATGTTTGATCCCAAAGTTGCCAGCCTTGCGAATCTTTTAAGCGCCCTGTATGTCCTTGATGGCTATCTCAAGATTCTTCATTGGTCTGGTTATGGCTTTAGTCAAATGTTGTGAGTTGATGTCGGACTTATCTCATGGGCATTCTTAAGGTTGCTTAGTTTGGTTCTGGCCTTGGTTCCACCTTGTATGGAATTCTGGGTGATGAGGTGTGATCTGGATCCTCCATTAATTGGTTGGTTTGTGTTCTGTGTAAATGCTATGGCCGGGAATAAGTGAGGTAGGCTTATGAAGCTTTACAAACAAGCTTTTGTTCGAAAGAAGGAATGATGTTTTCGTCATTTTGTGTGAAAGGCTGCATGAACATTGAGTTTGATGTTGGGCGAAATATTTTGGAACATGCGATGCCCTGCCGGATGCATTGACCAGATTGGGATCTTACACGTGTCACAAACAGTATGCAGGCAAACTAATTCCTTGTATTGTATGTATATTGCAAAGGGTCGTTACTCCCTGAGAGCATTTTACTTGGAAATGAAAAGCTAAAGCTTGTTGCTTGAAGACATGGGATCTATCTGAGATTGCTCCTGAGGCAAAGCAAGAGACGCAGTAAATAGCTGCGGTCCCTTAAAACTTGTCGGTTGTTTACTGTGTGCTCAACCTCATCCAAGTTTTGTGGTCTCAAAGGAAATAATAAATAAATAAGAAAGAAGATAGTAAGTTAATTGAGGTAGGTTGTAGTCTTCAATTCCTAAATTTAATGTTATGTTGGAGTGGAGGGCGCATGGAGAGGTGATATCATATAGTAATGTCTATACTGCTTCCCGGGAAGCAAAGTCATTAGGTCAAATATAAATTTGGATATATTTAAATGTTGTTAATATGTGATTTCTTACATGAACAAATATTATATACGTGCATGTGTTTTAATGTTATTGTTTAATAACATTGATATTTAGGTGAGCTAATTTCCCATGGCAAAGGGCAAAGGTTGTTTTGACTTTTGTGAGAGTTGGAGCGATGACCTTATTGAATAATGAATGTGTTTGGCCACATGTGCACCACCCTCATGCAAAGTATATTAGTGGGTTTTAGTATATAATGAGTTTGTGAGAAAGATTTATTTAGCAAGGCAAGAGTGTGAAGAAGTGCACAAGAGAGGATAATGGCATGTTTGTGGTTAAGATTGAACATTATTCTAATACTAACATAACACACAAACACATGATGGATGGTTGCAAGTAAATGGGAAGATGCAGTCTGCAGGAGGGCATTAAGTGTGAAATTAAATTTGAGAATTTGGCAGCTGAATGCTATAAATATAAAAAACAAAATAATGTCTTCTCTCATATTCATTTATCAGCTACCAAACCAACACCATCACTCTCCCCCTACAGCAAATTCTCTTCATTTTCCCAACCCCAACCAAAACCTACCTTGTTACAAACGCAACTGCCTTCCTCCTCCTCCTCCTCTTATTATTAATCAACCAAAAGAAGTCAATGTCAATCTCTTCGACGCCGCCTCTTCTTCTTCCATTAACCAACCGCACTGATCAACAGCCCCGTCCTTCTCCCTTTCAAACTCTTAAACCTAGCATCCTTGTTATTCTCTTAATCCTCTCCATTACTTTCCTCCTCTCCATCTCTCTCTGCCTCCTTCTCCGCCATCTCAACCGCCGCTGTCTCCGCCACCTTTCTCCCTCTCCTCCCTCCCCCTCCCCCGCCCCCTCCCCCCCCACCATCACTGCTTCCAACCGTGTTTCACCTGAATCTCCTGCTTTCTCCATTATCGACTCTCTCCCTCTTTTCACTTTCAGCTCCATCAAACGCCGTTCCACTAGCTCCTCCGGAGACTGCGCCGTTTGCTTGTCTAAGTTCGAACCCCAAGATCAGCTCCGTCTCCTGCCGCTCTGCTGCCATGCTTTTCATATCCATTGCATAGACACGTGGCTTCACTCTAATCAGACGTGTCCTCTCTGTCGATCTCCAATTCATGCCTCAGACTCGGACCTCTTAAAGTCGCTCTCACCTGATGCTGCACCTCCAGAAAGCTTCCGACTTGAGATCGGCTCCATCAGTCGGCGCCAAACAGCGTCTGAGCCAAGAAGTTCCTACTCCGTCGGCTCATTTGAGTACGTAGTGGATGAAGACTCAGAGGTTACCATGAGCCAAACGCATAGGAGAAGTGTTTCGGATAAGGAAGGTGGAACTCATTCGAGGCAGGACTCTAACCTAGCCTCCCAAGTATCCGGAGGCGGGAGGAGTTGGCTCAAGGACTACGTCGACAGACTGTCCAGTTCTCTATCGTTTCGAAGTTCTGGAAGGCTCTTCACCGGAAGCAGTCGTCGAAGTGAGATTGGTAGTCTCGGAGATTACGACGTCGAAGCAAATCGGGTGGGAGAGGAAATCACCGAAATGTTCCGTTGGTTCTCGGGGGTATGAATCGTAAATACGTGCCATGTAGTCAGGCCAATTCTAATTCACCGGTTTACCTTTGTGCACTCTATTTTTTGCTCTAACTAGTCTAAAATGGAAAAGCACGAGAATGACGTCACGCGACAAATCCAAAGAAAGGAGTGGAGAAAGCAAAATATGATGTGGAAAGAATGGTATACCTTGCTTCCTGATCCTGCCATCTTTGCGTTGGTGTAGATAAGATAAAAGTAGGAAAATTGATCGGGAATCTATGAAGATGCCACTATGAGATGGAGGTAAGGTTTGAAATTGTACGCAAATGTTCATATCGTACCATACCATGCATACCTCTTTTTTCTTTTTTGATCGTCAATGGTGGACTCGTATTGTACTGCATTATATACTCTCTCGTGGACTCTGATTTCCGTAGCACTCAAAATTCATCACTTGATCGTAATAAAAACTTAGCTCTTTGAATTCAAGGGCTATTATAGCTCCGTCTTAATTAATAAACATGATTATATTGCTTTATTTTCCCTTTTTCTTTTGGCAGTTTATAGATTTTTCCATTGCTTTTCTTTTGCTGGTGTTTTTAGGTAAAGACATCTCTACCAGATACATATAGAGATACGGTTTCTTGTTAATACAGCTGAGCATTAGTGCTACTTTGCAAGTGAAATATTACCTATAAATTTCTGTTATTTGTTTAATAACTTGCTGTGCTCAATAACCAAATGGCACAACTTTAACGATATAGACTTCTTCTAGTAGTCAACTGACTTTGATATTATTTTGTTTGTGTCGAGTGTGGTCAAAATGTGGGTTCTTACTCGAATTCTCCTTCAGCTTTACCTACTTCTCCATCTGTACTTGAGAGATGGATGTGCTGTCCAACTGATATTGTAATCTGCAGATGTATGGAAAAATGGTAAGAGCAGTTATGACTATTAATTATTAATTAATACTAGAAAAGCTAGTATTCAGTGAGCATTAAAGCATTGATGACCAAAGTTCAAACGCCTGAGATTGCCTTGTTTCGTGCTAAAATGCGGTGAACTGCTCTGGTTTTTTTAGTTTACAATTACATGCATTGAAATTGCAACCCCTCAATAAGTTTGATTTTAGGTAAGGAGCACAGGAGGTAGGGTACAGGATAAAGTGGAATTTGAAATACTCACTATAACATAACATAAGAGTGCACATTTTATAAAATATTGCCTTCTTTCCCCCTTCCATTTCAATCATCCTTGAACATGGGCCCTGCATTACCAGATGTGTCCATATACAATCACATACCCAGATTTTGAATTGATAAAAGAAAAAGTTAAAAATCCTGGATGCAACAATAGGCTCAACGAATGAGCTTTGCAGGTTATGGGATTCAGTTGACATACCGAGTATTTCATACGTATATTACTAGAAAGCTTAGTAGGCAAAGATGTAGTACGAAAAGGCTGGTATCATAAAGGAAGGCAGTTTATAGCTGTTCGGTTCTCAGAATTTAGCTACAACGTAGATGCCATTATTAGCATTTACTCTTGTAACTACATCCACCTCCTTTCCCCTGCTGTTTGTAATAATATACAAATAGGAAATCGGACTGGGCAAGGGCAACTCAAGTAACTAATAATATGATGCCAATTGAAAACCCCCAACTGATTTCCTGAAAAGGCCCTTCGAAAGCTTGAATCAAGCTCAGCCCAATAATGAGATGCCTTTGTCTCTATGGAAGGCAGGAGAATTGCATTTTGTATTCCCATTCTTGGCACTGCATATGGCACTTAAATAATTCCCATTTTCTAACTTTACAAAGAAACCGCAAAACAAATGACAAAAAGTGGAGAATTTTGCATCTCTCATAATGAATCTTTTACAATTGTATTTCAAGTTCCCCTTCTCAATATTGAATGCAAATTCTGCAAGTAGTAATTCACAATGTCACAAACTGGTTTTGATGCCAATGTAGAAATAGGTAAGTACCTATAAAAGCAAAGCTCACAGTATTTCTCAATGACACGCTGATCCTCTGTCCGCTGCTACATGCAAAAGTACTTCCACTGTAGCATCCTTTCTTCTGCTTAATCCCTTGGCCACGATCTTCAAGAACAAATGTAGAATTTGTTTGTCCATTACTAAATAAAATACACCAGAAGAAAGGGCCCTTGTGAAACCCAACGAAGCCTACTCCCACCTCTGTGTGTGTTTTATTTTTCAGAAAGGACAAAGTTCTGTTGTCTTTAATAAGAACTTGAGAAAAGGCTTGTGATGGCTCAACATACTTCAGTTCGCAACCTACAATGTGACCTGTTATAGTACCAAAAGTGGGCAGCTCTACACCACAATTGGGAGCAAAAACCTCAGTGAAGTCATCTTCAGGTGGTTTGCAGTTTACAGCACTGTTTCCAGTGCAGTTGCTCTTGCATAATTCAACATATTGCAGGGCCATGCAGCCAAGACCAGGGCTGTCATTAAGCTCTGGAAGTTTTTGGGCTGTTCGATTCTTGTTAATGATATCTACAAGATCATTCGCAGGATTTCCTGTTTGTCAAGCATCAATAAGTTACACTAAGAAAATTTCATATCTTGGATAAAAGTAATAATTATGAGAAAATCTCAAATATTATTCAGGTTATTGGGGCGATCCATCAATTAGTGGTTTCTGAAAACACAACTTCACTAGGTACTCAACTAGTCCCCAGTTACTGATTTTCTTCAAATATATAAATATGAATTTGCTTTATGATACTAAACATGTTCCCTAGAATTCACACTGATGAGGACAACTGTGCTTGGTACAAACCTGGTTCGACCAACATAGGTTGTTTCAGGGTAGCCACACAGCTAACATGATCCCTTATCTTGTAAATTGCTAAGTTTTATGAGACCTCCAATAGCTATAGAAACTTAGAGATGTGATCAGTAGCTAAGTTCGGTTTTCTAACTACAGCTTTCAAGCTACATAAGAAACATGGTTTTAGAAAGAAAAAAAGGCATAGAAACACCTCAACCTTCTGAATAGAGCAAAAATATTGCAAGCGTTAGTCAGCAAGTTCTTTCATGCAAGATGTTATATATGAATTCTGCAAGGAGCAAATTCTGTGCATTGCGACATCATTTGCAAAACATCAACAGCGCAAGGACTCGATGGTTGGTTTAATATAGTCAAATATACACAATATACTGGTTAATTCACCAAAGCATGCCACCATTTTTCCAATTAATGGAAAGGGAAATGAGCGATAGTGATACTATAAGCCTTTCTTGGTTCTGAAATGTGCTACCTCAAATAGTCAGCATGAAATTATAGTAACTGATGCATAGAAAATATTTTTCTAAAGTTGAAATTCTGTCTAGTAAGGTAAATTCGCTTACCTGAACACTAAATTTCAAGTATCCCAGTTTTTCTTTAGTATGTCAAGAACTTTTAACATTCCCTGCTCCTTGGGTTCCAAAACTCAAATATAGAATTATGGTATCTTTGGTTTCGAAACAAACAAAACAGAAGAAACACATAATCATCAAAAGGGGGCAGCAGGGAAGAGACTCTCATTCCACATTCAATGTTTTAATTCATCAGTCAAAAAAAAAAAAAAAACACAACTAAAAACTCAGAATGAACATTTCAAGATTATAAAGTTTTTAAAAGAAAAGAGCACATTACCGTGGTCCTCGGAGCAAACAAAAGCAGCTAAAAGAAGATGACAGAAAATAATACACCCAAGTTTTAAGCAGCAAAGCTTGTTGAGTATCATTATCAGCTAAGACTTGTGAATTTTAAGGCGAGGCAGAGAGAGAATAGAAAAGAGAAAGAAGGAAAAGAACCCTAATCTCGTAAAAGATTCCACTAGTTTCCCAACATGATGAGAGAATTGAAAAGAATGTTGGTCTACTCTTTCCACTCTTTTTAGTTCGAGTTTTCTTTTTTATGGTTCGGCGTAGAAAGCAGTGGGATAAAAGACTGAAAATGTTGCACAGATTTAGGACAAATTATAGAAATGGTGGGTCCCAAGTAGCCGTTGTACGCCCCACCTCTCCTTTGATCAAAATGGAGACGGTGGCCCATTCGAGTATTGGGCTTGGGCCACTGGTGCAGGGCTCGAGATTCAGGAGGACTATATTTCCGCAGATGGCGCGGGATTGCATTCTGAATGAGCTTGAGAAAATCATTTAATTTCAAATATTTGAATTTTTTTATTGTTTGTCTAGGGTTTTGTTTGCCATCCCGATCTCAACAAGAGAGAAAAGGGAATGGAGGGAATTAAACAATTATGGTAACGTTCTCGTTTTTAAAAATATCCGTTAAATCTGTTGTAGTTTGTTTCTGATTGAAAAAGAATGAAATGACAGGGAGCACATGCAATCAATGGATCGGACATCCGAAAAGGTGGCCTATGGCGGTACGTATGCTGGTCTTCTTTATCCTCTTTCCTTGGCCATTCTCTCCAAACGATTGTTATGATTTTCTTGGACTTGCAGCTGGTGTCGCGACCGGAACTGTAGGTATAGCCGCTGGGGTAGCTTTCGGCACTAAAATCGCTTTTGACTGGTTTCTTTCTCATCTTTCTTTTTTCTTTATAAGTTAAGCTTTTTATTTAGCGTATTAACTTGCTTTTTCTTATTGCAGGATCGTCGATCGTTATGATGAAGTGGAGACTAGGGCTATTGAAAGGTTTGCTTACTCTATTCTGTTTTCCCTACTTATTTTGACAGTTGATATTCACTGCAATTATGTGGTTTCTTTTGGCAAATGAGTCAGTATCGATCATTTTTCTTAATTGATTTTCAATTTCCTATTGCTTCGTTCATGTGCTCCAACATTTTGATCAAGGCAGCTGAATCTTGATATTTCTTGTTGTCTCCATTTTTCAATTTCCTAGTGCTTTTATGGTTGAATTTTTGTTAACGAGTATGATACTGCATTTTCTACCTAATTGTTCATTGATTCGTTAGCGAGTATGATACTGCATTTTCTGTCTGACTGTTCATTGATTGTAATCAATGCTTCTTGCTTTAGTTTAAGTGTTGAATAGAAAATTCAAGTGGAGATTGTTGAATCTAGATACACCTGATTTAATTTTACAATTAATTTATGCTTATACTTTTTGATTTAGTCTAGTGGTAAGGATGTTAGCATTGCCTGGGATGGGCTTCCTCTTAGGAGTAAAACAAAATAGATTTTGCATTTGGTCACTTGCATGACTTTTAGTGCTTGCTTTTGTTACTTATGGTAATAAGATATATGAGCTTCCAAGGGTTAATATCTTTTGCCGGCTTTCAGGATTTTGCGAAAAGTAGAAATGAAAAGGAGTACTGGAAGTAATGCAGTTTCAGAAGAGATGCTTTCAGAATCTAAGTCAGATGTAATCCTTTCTTGTTATCACTCTTCAATCTTTATATGTGAATGGATCAACAATTTTAGTTTAGTAAATCAGTTTGGCGTTATTCATGATGGCAATAAGGGCTGTAAGAGCCAAGACTTCAAAGTAATGGTTGTCATGGCAAACATGTATCCTATGATAGCTATGTTGATTGATCTGTAATGGATTTCCTGATCAATCAATTACATAGTAGTTGGATGCATTAAATTGTATCCATATATCCAGAATAATTCAGATGCACATGAACATAGACATCACATGTAGAAGCTGTTGTCTATAATACCCCACTTTTACTGTCAGTAAGTATACTTGTTTGCCTTATAGATTCTTAAGAGGCTGAAGCATATTATCCGTTTTTACATGAAATTGGAGTTCATAAGTTGCATTTTACTTTTTGTTTTTGTGTGTGTATGAAGTAAAATCAAGAATTTAGATTGCCGGTAAATTTTAAATGATAACGGGAAAGATGTTCATATTTTTCAGGGTTGATAGTATCAGGAGTTGAGGAGAAGGAGTGCAGGATCAAAGGATTTGATTCCAGGATATAAATTTTATTTTCTTGATGCTAACTCCCTCTGTAACAAATCTAACATTTTGGAAAGATGGAAATAGTATACAAGATTGCATAGCAGTGATGCATTTAGGAGGTTGCTGCAGTTGTGGCATACTCTTGAAATTGCAAGAAAGTAGTAAAGAAAAATGTTAGGAATATATTGGCATACCACTCTGTCAGAATAGACTGCATAAATTGGACAATTTTTCTCTACAATTTGAAGTTTCATGTATTCAATGCAATTTAGATTGCCAATCTTCGTTTTTTCAATTTGTCTTTAATATTGTGTGCTGATAATTTCTTGTTGCGCTTTCTATGTATTTTGGCTGTAATCATTACATAATAATAGGAAAATTTACTAACACCAATAGAAGTTTGACATGCTTTATTCTTCTAATAATGTCTGCTTCTATTTCTCACTATTGAAAATTTGCTTAATTTTATATTTTTATTATTTTTTAAATATAAAATATTATAATTTTAGAAGAAGAAACTAAAATATTGTATTTCTTTCTTAATTTAAGTGAAATTTATTTTTATTTTATTTTAAAATGAATTTCAGTTTAATATAAACTCAAATAAGAATAAAAAAGATATATTTTTAGTATTTTAATCAAATTTTAAAATTTATTAAACTAATATATCAGTGTTCAAAAAAAAAAAATGAAATTGCATATTTTGAAAAATTAAAAGATATAACTTTATAATTATCCATAATACTAATTATCAGGTTTCACCAATTCGTATCAAAAGCACTGTGAGAATGTGACTTTTTCTCCTGAATCCTTTATTAGGTACAAAAATGGATAACATGAGATAATTATAATATAATAATAAGAGAAAACGGAGAGAGAAAAGGAAAGCAAAGAAAAGTCTAGAAGTTGGGATAGTTAGGTTAAGTATATGACACGTGTCTTTAAAATGCAGAAGAGAAGGGTTTTAGCAACAAGAGAGGTTGTGTTTGGCAAACGCTGGTCTTTCTGCGCTGCCACTTATAACTCGAACCACTTTGAGGGCCTTATCCATGGCGTCTACTTTTCTTACAGTCTCAAGACCCTTGTTCTTTAACAATACCAATACCAATACCACTTCCCCTTCTCTCTCTCAACAGAGAATTGTAGGTCTGTTTCATTCTCCTTTACTTCTACTTTCTGAATAATCGCCTCCTTCCTTTTCTGTCTTTGTCATTTGATTTTTCTTTGGGTCTTCAGGATTCAGGAGAAATTCTCTGAGAATCAATGCAATTGCCAAAAAATGGGATCCCACAAAGGTACTGCCCCTCTTTCTTGTTTCTAGGTTTTATATTAAGTGGACTAACTTTTTGAGGGTTCCAGGTTGTTCCCCAAGCTGATAGAGTCCTTATCCGTCTTGATGAGCTACCCGAGGTACGCTATTAGTTGCTTGTTAATGGGACTAACTTTAATTGAACCAGTCAGCTTTCGCCCCTATTCAAATGCAGTAACTACTAATATCTGTTACTGAGATTCCATTCCTCCATCTGCGGTTTGAAGCATTAGTTGTATTTGCTGTTCTTTCTTTTTCAAAATTTTCATGCTGATTGATGATCTCTGTGCCGCAGAAGTCATCTGGTGGAGTTCTGTTGCCCAAATCAGCTGTGAAATTTGAGCGATATCTAATGGGGGAGGTGAGTAAGCATTCCAGTTCTTGTATTTATAGAGACATGTTGAGTTTACGAACATAACACTTTGTATTTCTACTTCAGATACTATCTGTTGGTACTGAGGTTGGAGAAGTGGAGGCTGGCAAGAAGGTAAGCTTTCATGTCTAATTTTAATTTGGGAACAGCACTCGAATCAAAGTGCTGCTATCCATGTTATATCTTATATTCCATATCTGAGACTAAACTTTATTAGATGTAATTTCGGGTGTTTACGTTGTCTGTTGTCTGTGCCTGTTTTGCAGGTTCTTTTCTCGGACATAAATGCTTACGAGGTGAGTTGGAGTTGGTTTACCATTTGCCTATCATACATGAATTGATTAAGTGCCTCCTTGCGAGTGGCTTTTATGCACATTATATGTGATCCCCTGATCCATTAATGCCAGTTGATTTTTCCATGTTCAGGCTAGCAATGCTTGCTTACATGTCCTGTTGTTTGCTTGAGTTTGTCATTCATTAGGCTTTTGGGAATTATGCAGGTTGATTTAGGAACAGATGCCAAGCACTGCTTTTGCAAAGCTGGTGATCTATTGGCTGTGGTTGAATAAGTTTCGGCAAGATCTTCAGATGATCAACTTTCTATCAGTACTTGTGTAGGATATCATTGATATACTTCCATCAATTGAGGAGGGAATTTTCTTTGGTGTATTTGATATCTATGAGTAAACTATATTCGGAAATCAGTTATTTTGCATTCATTGTGTTCGTGTGTCCTAATTCCAATGTGCAAAAACAAGGGCTTATGCTCATGATCACCAATGGAGAGGTGGGTGGTAATAGGCGCCTTTGTAATTGTAATAAGTTTATCCCTTAAATCAACTGAGGTATTGATGCCATAAATCTGGTTGTGCAGTCCAAATAACTGCAACCAACGGGTGGGTATCCAATTATTAGATCAAATTTGTGAATTCAGCCTAGAAGACTGCAACAGCTTGATTGTTTTAAATGAACAAGAAGAGGACTTTAAGCTCAACATCCATCTCCTTCAGAAACTCTTTTCTTAAAAACTAATAGTAATAAAAAAGAGATGGAAAGAAGATATTGGCTCATCGTGCATTTGCAATGAAATTTCTTAGACAAAAATTTGTGAGTATTCGAGGCAAAATAAGCTCATCCCGCAAGTAAACAATGAGTTAGAACTCAAATAATCGCAACTCAACCATTCCTTCTTTTCTTTTTGGAGAATACCAAGCAACAACCTTTCCAGAGCGTAAAAGCCTTAGTGAGTAACTCAAACTGTATACGAGATCCTCCACATGGGGGCCTTCTTGATCTGATGAAGAATCAAGTGAAAACCTTGAATCAACTCGAAAGACAATTGGGCCAGCAACCTACAAAATATTGTGCATATGATTGTTCAGCAGTGTAACCATGCATCTGCAATCATGTTCATTTATGCTCATTTTACCAGATTCTAACCGCTCAAGCTTCTAAACAGTACCAGGAAATCAAATGACTGTTGATCAAACTGCCATCGCCAACCTAGTTAGGTTACAATTCAGTAATTTTTATGTATACTCTAGATAAGAAATAAGAAAAGACTAAACATACGTACCTGCTGTTGAAGAGTCAAATTCAGCCTGGGAGAGGACAACGCGTTGTCTGCATCACTAACTGAAGACCACCTAAATGCTCTTTTGGCAAGAGTAAGGGCTGAGCATATATCAAGTCGAGCATCAATCCTAGTTAGGTCGCCATACAACTTTGTAAAGTTCCCATGTTGGAAAGTGTAGCAAACAGAGCCAAATAAATCAGCATTCAATGGACTTCTCTTCCTTGTACTTGACGAGTTGTGCCCATCCGCAGATACTGAGATATCCCTGCCCCCAAACCATGCCGCACAGGCGCCGCCTAATTATATATCAACAAGGGGTAAGTAGGTAGAAACAAATACGACAATAGGAAAAGTCTATGCATGAGCCGAGTATAGTTGTCTGACAGGTATTCCATTTGAACTAAAAGTCTGGATAAAAAAATCAGTAATTGCTAATAAAAATCTTAGGCCAACCAGTAACAGAAGGAAACATAGTGCAGAGCAGCAAGATTACCAACAATTCCAGATATTGCTGAATGAGGCTGACTAAGACGCACATCATATGAACGAGGCAAAATTGAACCCCTATCAGTCTTGATCACACTGTCCTTCTTAGACTGCTTCTTCCTCCAAAGATCCTTGCTTTTCTCATAAGAAAAGGAAGCCTTTCCACATAATCCAGGCATCAAGGCAAAGGGTGGCTGATCATTTATGGCGTTAATGGTGTTGGGATGACCATTGTTTTTGTGTATGCCAAATCGGTAACGGAAGCCAGTGTCAGAGCCAATGGAAGCCATATCTAAGGAAATGGACTGAGGAACATCCCAATATCCACCTCTATGGTCAAGAAAGAGCTCAGGCCAAGCAGCCTCCAGAGTGATATCATGAGAAGGAAGCTGCAGAATAAGATGCAGTTGACTGATGATCAACAGTCACTATTTACTTTCAGTAAGAAAACCTAAGCAAGCATACAGCAGCCACTTCCACATGGTCTCAATAGCAATGTCATTATAGTAACAGCTATATGGTGAATTTGTGAATGATTGCACAGTCGATTGAGAGCATGATCTAAAAACTAGTATACTAGATATAAATAAGGAGGACTAAGAAAAGAAAAGAAAGCATGCCTGGTGAAAGAGCATGAATTTGTAGCGAGGTGTGGCGCTGTGACCATGTCGTTCAGTGCTTAACAACAGAGATGTTGAGGGAGTTGGAGAAAACTGAGAGCATATACCAATTGAATAAAGTGACTTGTCCACAATATGTTTAGCTGCGTCTCTGAATACAGACAATTCTAGTTCCTCAGCGTTGCTAAATTCTGCTTTAATTGAGGAAATCAATTTCTTTGGTCGGAACTGCCCAATCAGTCCAAGCCAACTGCGCATTTTTATATTATTAGTTAGAAATAAATTATTTTTCTATAAAAGAAAGAAATTCAATGCCTGCACCGTCAAAAGACAGATTAAGCGACGGAGTTATGCATCATTTCTCTCGCTTAGCTATCCAAAGAAAGGGGAGAAAAAAGGAAGACGAAGAAGAAGAAATTCAAAGGAAAGAAAATACCAGTTGGAGGAGGCGAGCTTAAGCAAGAGAGACTGAACAGAGAGAGAAGGCGGGTGTTTCGGAGAAGCGGAAGAATAAGAAGGAACGAGACCCAGTGGAAAGCCATTAGCCAAGAGGGAAAGCTGTTGAATTCTAAGAGCACGGCTGGCACGTGTGGCGTCGAGAGGGAATGGGTCGCCGGGAATGGACCGAGCACAGCCTTCTAGGGTTTGTGGGGAAGATAGGGGCTGATCCCAGAATGCTGAGTCTAAAGCCGTCCTCAGGTTCGCCATTTTCCTTATCTGTGATTGTTTGTTGCGCTTCGTGTTTTTCAAATACCAAAGTGGGGTTCTTTTGTCATAGGCTTTGTCTGATTAGATATTCAATTCGTTTCAATGTGATGAATGGGCCATTGTTTGATTCCATCTATAAAATTCATCAAGGCCCAGACCACCCTAATTCATAAAGTCCTAAGAACAGTGGAGGCAGCAGTTGTTTGTTTGATTGTTTCTACTTGTAAGGTAAGGTTATTTCCACTTGCACAAGATTTTGACTTTGTTCATTCATAAAAGAAAGAAGCTAACTCAGTTTCATATAAATATACTAATACTATAATAATGCTGGCTCCATGCCTTTTTTCTTACTCTGTTCCGTCCCACAAGCACACTACATGTTCAAACATCTGTTAAGTTAAGTTAACTCATATCTCTACCTAGCAACTTCACCATTACTTTGCATTCCATCTCAAGGAATGATGTGTATTCTCATAATTATTCAAGAAGATATCCTTTTTTTTTTTTTTTCTTTCTAAATTCTTACACTTACTAGCTCAGTTTTCCTACCTATATTGTTTATATTGTAATTGCAGTAGTTGATTGATAGCACAAATGTATGACCCTCGCGAATTCTCTAAGGAATCTCTCTCTCTTATATATATCATAAATCTGTTTTTTCTTACTTTTCTATAAACTTCCACACATAACATATAAAGGACAAGAAGAAAGATCGTATTCTCCATCAATAAGATGAAGCCTAACTTGTCTTATCTTTTCCTCCTCCTCCTCTTCACCTTCCATGCCATAATCGCAACCAATCTCATCCAAGAAACTTGCAACAAATGTGCCATAAATGATCCAAACATTAGCTACGATTTCTGTCTGACTTCTCTTCGAGCATCTCCTGGCAGCCACTGCGCTAGTCTTGGTGAGCTTGGCATGATTTCCATCAACTTAACCCGTCACAACGTCACTGATACCAGGCGCTACATTAAAGGGCTTCTAAAGAACAAAAGATTGGATCCCGGCGCGAGGGCTTGCTTAAATGATTGCCTTCATCTTTATTCAGATGCCATCCCCTCCCTTAAACAAGCCGTCAAAGACTACAAGTCTAAGTACTATGAAGATGCTAATATTCAAGTGAGTTCTGTTATCGATGCCTCCACAACTTGTGCCGACGGATTCAATGAAAAAGGGGTAGCTTCACCATTAAAAGCCAGGAATAACGATACCTTCCAGTTGTCTGCTATATCACTCTCCATTATCAACATGCTTCATTGATTTTGCTGTTTGGTTACTTCAATTCCCACCAACTTAGTTTTGTTCATCAATTAATGACATACATTTATCTTCATCCTGATTTCAGATTTCTTTTTCTTTCACCTATTCTTAAGGCATGGAAGCAAAATAATCCGTATTTATTTACTTTGAAGCAAAACTCAGAGGAAAGAGTGACTTGTAATCTCCCATTATAATCTTGGATTTCAATAATATGATGCCATCAACATCAGCTAGCATGTCAATTTTCTTTTTTGTATTTCCCGGCGGCACACTTCATTCTCTAGGTTAAACTGAAAAAATCATTCGTCCGTTTTCATCTTATCAGAAACCAATAGCAGAGACAGTGCCAATGACATTTTAATCAGTCATAGGAGATTTTAAGGATGATGACAAAAACTAAATAGAAGGGGATGCACGGAAAACAAAAACTAATTTTGCACTTGATCCTACCGTTTCTGGCCACTGCCAACTCCCTGAATCTGATTTTGGACATAATCTTAAGCTCCTACGAGGAGCCTGACTAGCTGATTCTCCAACAGGAAATGAGGGAAAGTGACACGCAACACAACCAAGTTCACGAGTCGATTACTCGCATAGAATGCTACATTAAATTCAAGAGGGCAATCATGTTATAATGCACCAAATTTGGTTTGAGCCTAGTGAAAGGAACTGCCACTTTCCCAATCTACTGCACTACCAACTTCAGAGCAATTAAAAGTCGAAAAAAATAAAGAAGCAGACTTGGGCAAGAAAATTGATTTTAAAACATCTAGTCTTATTACCATGGTTGCTGCATATGATTGCAACCGCAATAATTACGCCATATGGCACCAGCCTGCAATTGAACCCATCCATAGAAAGGAATAGAATAGGAAGAAAAACTTGGTCATCCTAACGACTCGCAACCAGAGGTGTTCCTCATAAACATCCACAGCAAGTGACAAAAGGTCATGCTAGTTATGCAATTGTTACTCTTTTTATCAAACAGATTCAAATTATTTTCCACCCCATTACAAGGATCAAATCATTACATACGTCCGACCAGTCAAACAAGAAAAAAGTAGAAGATCATTGTTTTCTTCAAAATTCAGGGCAAGAAAATGGATCTGACTCAAGAAGCCATTGGGTGGTTATAAACATACTCAATAGCCAGGTTACAAGAATCAATCTTGACTGCTTCCTTGTCTGGAATTTCCAGCTTGAACTCCTCTTCGATAGCCATTATAATCTCCACATTGTCCAAGCTATCCAAGCCCAGATCCTTCTGGAAATGTACATCAGGAGTCACCTGCAAATAATTGTTAGGATAAATATGTCAGCTACCAATTTACTGAATGCTAGAGATTAAGAAGTAGGATTTTACAGTTATCAAGGTCATCAGTAAGCATAATCACAAGGCCAAAACTTAATGACAGGATGAATGCCGACTCCACACACGGCATGAACTGTGAAGCTAAATACAGAAAGTGGAAATGAATCAAAAGCCTAGAACTGTGAAGAGGCATGCACTGTCTGCAAGAAACAATCCCATGCAATCTCAGTAATACAATCCACAAAAATACATGTAACTAGAGCATCTAATTAGGTACTTAGGCCCTTTTACCCTTACAGAGACACCAAAGTATAGGTACAATATATCTTTTCTGCTCTACACAACTATTTTGACAATATCCTCACATATAGCCAGCATTTAATAAATAATATAGGCATAAATCCAATTGAACTCTATAACTTGCACACACATGAGTGTGCGGACAGAAGAAAAAGAAGGAGAGAGAGAGAGATAGATGGCCCAAGGATGGGCAATCTACTCCACAAATAGATTTAGGAAGAACAACTCAAAACCTTCAATGTAGTTGTGCATACGTCCATAAGACTAAATGGAGATTATCTTTATATCCTATGTGAAACTGAATAACAAGCATCAACCAATTCATCTTCATATTATTTAGGAAAAAAAGGCCAAAAGCCCATCTTATTACTTCTATTTTCTTTCTTCTAAGAAAAAGAAGCCATCATTCCAGGGCTGTTTCACAATGATAACACATCCAAATCACCAAGAGTCTCGTCTTCTACTGCATAAGAAGGAGAAAGACAAGAGGCAGGAATCCAATGCCAGCTGCATAACCATGCAAAAGCTCTTTATCTTTCACCATCATTTTAATTGCGCAAGGGTTTATCTGCAATTTCCTGCTATTAAAATTAGGGCAGTTTCCAAGGTATTGAAGGTTGGCATGAACTGAAAGATTGCAAACGTTACTCTAAGTGAACGAATTAGACTACCTAGCATCCCCAAGAGAAGCTAACAAACAGAATCAATATTATGAGCCATCTTTAACTTCACCCTAATTTAATCCTCAAGGCTTCTAAACCAGCATCATCACAATAAGTTAGCACATTGATCATGAAATGCCTGATTTTCCAATCCAAAAATGCACTTGAATCCTAGTAAAATCTTTTCTACGCCTTGTCTCCTAATAATCAGTCCAATAGCAAGTATTCTGAGATTAAGCTGCATTTCTAGAAACTAGATTTAGCAAAAAAAGAAATTGGGGTTTCGAAAAAAAAAAAAAAAAGAAGAGAAAAGAAAAGAAAGAATTAACCTTCCATAGCTGAATAGCAAAGAAACACAGCAATGACATCAATAAGAAGTTATAATTTCCATGTGATAGATAATCAAAATTAAGCATTCGGTTCACTGCTAACAACTTGCTAAAGCGCATTTGTAAATGAAAGGGAGCTAGCAAAATGAAATGCCCAGACAATTGAATGCCCTAGAAAGTGTGATGATAAATAGACAATCTCGAAATATAAGCAATGTTTGTGCTGACAGATATAATAAAATAGGCATTAAAGGTAAAAATGAAAATACACAAGCAAATAAAAAGAAGAGCCAAAGGAATAGGAACAGACCCTGGAGGGATCGACTTTAGGGAAGCTCTTAACAACGTCGAGAACTCTACCGATGACCTGATCCTTGGTCAGATGGTCGTCGTGCGACGACATTAATCGGATAGAGCTCCATGGCTGAGACTTGGATATGGGGACCCGAATTTGGCGAAGTAGGGCTGCTCTCAACGCCATTTCTCTCCGTTTCTTTCTTTCTCTGGGTTTGGTTGATTTGGGCAGTCGCAGTAATCAACTAGCAACTCATAGGCAGTGAACCATAAGCGATCTTCCCATTCCCAAACCAAAGGTCACGGACTTTGCACGTGACCCACGTCTCCATTTTTTGTGCAAAAGAAAAAATATATTGAGCTTTACAGGTTAAACACCCGACATTTAATTTGTCTCAATTTAACTCTAAAATCTTTATAAAAGTGGTTTTTTTTTTTTTAAATTGCATCTAATAATGTGATGATATTTAGCTCTATCAACTTTAATTTGACTAAAAGAAAAAGTCTTTTTTAATTTGTTATCGCTTTTTACTGTTATTATTATCGTATTTAAAATATCATTCCTTTCTATTTATTAATATCATTCTATTATTACTTGTTTGTTTTCACATGTACAACATGTTATTGAAATAATTTTCACATCTCGCACAATCTTAATATTCCCCAATGGACACATAACCTTATAATTACATTTCTTCTTCACTTCGTATTTTTTTTTATATAACCATGTTTTTGTAAAACAATTTTGATAAATTATTTGATATTCATAGGTGAAAAAGCTTTTGCTCAAGCACGAAGAAGAGATATGGCCCTCTTCTAATTCAATATTTTTTCTTAATTAGGTCTTTTCTTTTATTTTCACGATCTGAGAAAATGATTATTATTATGATAATAGTTTCTTTTAGCACTAATTATTTGTAATTAGATATTGAGAAAAAAAAAAAAAGAGACAGTAAGGACAATATAAGATGAAAAGAAGGATAGCAATAATTTCACTGACATAAATAATTAAATTTATTTTTGATATAATTCAAGAAGAAAGATGAATAATATAGGGCTGAATAAGTTTCAAAGTAATAGTAGTAGCTTGAATGCTTTTGCTAATATGAGTTCAATGACCACGAAGTGGCTAAGAACGTGTATGGAGTTGTAAGGGCTAGATTTTTTAGAGGGAGTTTATGGGTTAATTCATATAAAGAAAATGAACATTTGGATTCTTTACTCAAAAAGTCCCAAGGATTTTCTTGAGGAAGAAAATATCGTAAAACGACACCATGATAGGATGTTTGATTTCCTTAGGCGTGTATAACGTATTTATGGGCTTAAGCGTGACGTGGGACGCGAAAAGCCCCCCCCAAGGCAAAAGGGCCAGCTCAGGTCTGTTGATAGTTGAGATTCAGATTCATTTGTATTCGCCAGTACGATACTACTTGACGCCATAAATTTAATACTCGCAGACGATTGTTTCCCTGATCGGATCCGTAAAATGGCACCGGTATCAGCACTAGCAAAGTACAAGCTGGTGTTCTTGGGGGATCAGTCTGTGGGTAAAACCAGTATCATCACTCGCTTCATGTACGACAAATTCGACAATACCTATCAGGTTTTATTTCTTGAACTCCTTCTTACTGGATCTCATTGCTATATTTCTTTCCTTTTCTTTTCTTCTTATTCTTCTGTTTTCTTTTTTACTTGAAAAAAACAATTAGGTTATATGATTTGTTATCGTTCTTTTTACGTTTTAGATTTATTATTCAAATGGATCAATTCAAACATTTTCGCTTCTTTTTCGTCAGCTTTTCTAAATTACACGGAAACATATCTGCTAATTAATTACACTGACAATTCAATATCTTTTTGCATTTTCACTTTGCTCTAGATTTCAGATTTAATTTTTGGCACATCTGGCTCCGATCACATTTTTTTAACACGTTTCTAGATCCCTATATTCCATGCAACCCTTACCTCCTCGAACCCGATGATCAAATCTTGTTAGTTCATTTTTCTGGACTGACGTGTGCCATATGCTTCATTAGTTTTAATATAAAAATCATTTTTCTCTGCTTCTTTTCTTGTTTAATTTTTTCTATTAAGCTTATCTTTTGCCTTTATTTGTGATAATCAGGCTACCATCGGTATCGATTTTCTATCGAAGACAATGTACCTAGAAGATCGAACTGTTAGATTGCAGCTCTGGTAAGGTCTTAGTAATTCTACTATGTTATATCCCTCCCGAACTTTCCCATATCCATCCATATGCAAAAACCATCCTAGAATTCTGACATTTTTTATTGTGCGTGCAATTTGTTCTTTTAAGTGTAATTCATGTTTTGCCTATCAGTTTCCTTGATGATTGAGATTATATCTGTAAATAAGACACCTTTTTCTAGCTGCTTTACTAGCACCGTGTCACCAGAAATACAACTTCCTAATTTTGTAAGGACTACATAAAACTCATAAAATGTCTTGAAGTCTGTTTCTCTGTTTTCTTCAATCCTTTGATTGATTAGAGCACACATTAAAATAGACTGATTGATTCATGGGATGGCTTTAACTTTGGGTAGCATTCTGAATGATAAACTTCATAATACCCTAACCCTAGACCAAGTTAATTCCATGCTGCTAGAGGTTGCCTTCAGGTTGTTGTGATATTACTTATGGCTACTTCCCTTTTGGAATGTCTTGAATAAAAAGGTTCTACCATATTTGAGAATCACAGTCAATACCTTAGTGTAGGTACTTCTGGTATAACCCTTTGTTCCATATTCTGGGGCTATTTACAACTAGCCAATTAAGAATTTTCAGATGTACGGACTAGTACTAGCCCAGTGCATCAAAGATGCAGTCATCAGCATATGGTAAATAATCCATGATATTTCCAGATAAAAATGTTTTCTTTTTGGGGCAATTTATGTGCATATTATTGTCAGTTAATGCTCTCATGCTATAGTAATGAATGATGTTAAATATTCAATACTGGGTCATATGAATTTTCTAAACACTTCGAAAATCTAAAAACTGGCATTAGGTTCTGCATACTGCACTGTAATAGAAAGCCTTTTTTAAAAAAAAAATTATTCTGATGGAAAAGAGTTTTAACAAAATCAGCTTTGCTGGATGCATTTATATATTGATATGCTGCAGGGATACCGCTGGACAGGAAAGGTTCAGAAGCCTTATTCCAAGCTATATTAGGGATTCCTCAGTAGCAGTTATCGTTTATGATGTTGCAAGTATGTGGTTTTCCCTGTTTATTTTTCTAATGTGCGAGCTTCCTGTCTGCCCGTTCCTTTTTCATTAAGACATAACAATGAGCTGTTAATGTATTTTTAAATGATACCTCTATTAAGAGGCACTTAAGAGGCACACTAATTGATTCTTCCTATTGTGTTGCTGGTTATGTCGTTTGGAAACTGTTGAGAATGCCTTTATGGGCCAGGTCTACTCACGGAAGAATACGAGAGGACCTTAATTTTAAATTTAATTCTGTTAGGATTTGTTTTAATAATTTTATTTCGGTAGTTTAGGTTTCCTGGTTTCATTCAGTTTAGGTTTCCTAGTTTCATTATAATTCTGTTATAGACGTTATACCTAATTAGGAGTCCTAATTAGGAATGTTTATTTCTTAAGCCTATTTAAAGAGAGGCTGTCATTAATAAAGGGCAAGCAGAATTTTATCAAAATTGCAGATGTGCCTTAGACTCTGTCAAGGACAGGTCTCTTGGCTGCCAGCATAGGTTCTTCAAAGAAAGGTGGGAAAACGGCTAGGGAAAAAAGAGAATTCCTTCCCGTGGTGACTAGATCCTACGCTAGGGCCCATAACAGAAACTTTCTTCTTCAGTACTTTGGAGACTCTGGCTGTTTGATACATGCATATTGAAATTTGTCGACTAAGCTTTTTCTTGTGGTTTAGGTAGGCAATCATTCCTGAACACCTCTAAGTGGATTGAAGAGGTTCGCACTGAGCGGGGCAGTGATGTCATCATTGTACTCGTTGGGAATAAGACAGACCTTGTAGACAAAAGGTGAGACTTACTTCTGGTTGGTGTATGTATAGCGAAAATAGTTTATGGACAATGAGCAGTATTTAAATGGAAAGTTATGCTCTCATACCATGGAACCTTATGACTCGTTTGGCAGGCAAGTTTCAATAGAGGAAGGAGAAGCTAAAGCTCGTGACCTTAATGTCATGTTTATTGAAACTAGTGCAAAGGCAGGCTTCAACATAAAGGTAAACAACTTAGCTTGGGAGTGAGAAGTTGTTTGTTTGGAATTTACAAAGGTTGATCTTGATATTAAATTGATATCATTTAAACACCGAGTAGAAATTTAAAAGAGATATTGTGGGTTGTAGCTGTCAACATTTTGTTTCCTTCTCACTTTCAGGCACTGTTTCGGAAGATTGCAGCAGCATTGCCGGGGATGGAAACACTTTCTTCAACTAAGCAAGAGGACATGGTGGATGTCAATCTGAAGTCTTCCAATACGAATGCTTCACAGTCTCAACCACAGTCCGGAGGATGTGCCTGTTGATACAGAAAAGTCAGATGTTAAGAAATCCATTTTGCAGTAGTATCTTGCATGCTCATTTGATCCTCTACACATGTAAAGTTTGTGCCATCCCCTTTCCTGTAAAATTTGATATTTGGCGTTGTTTCCTTGGTAAGGGATTTTCTATTAGTATAGAGGCGATTATACGGTAGTTAGGCTAGTCCTAACTGTGTGTTATACCTGCGGTTCTTGTTGAACTAGATATAAAGAATTGTGCAACATTCTTCTATTAGTATAATTCGTATCCAGTCTGGTTTCATAATTTATAATGATTATTCTATTATAATGCTGTAGTAGTGATAAAAATGCATCTGGTGTCTGCCGTGACCTGTCAATTTTTCTTTTCCAATTTTTTTGTCTGAAGGTGAAGATATTGATACTACTGATAATTTGATGATTACACGAATTGCAGCTATCTGAGATGAGCTTGCTCATTTGTAGAATCCAATGTGTTGAAAAGGGCCTTTTCGGCCAAAACATGTTTCCAACCAGTTACTAGATGTAGCAACGAAACAAAAAGAAACTTCCTGGGAACTGCTTAACCAGGCACCTGACGTCTTCAAACGCCACTTGCACTTATGAGTTTGGAAAACAAACACCTGCCACTGCTTCAATGATCCTTTTAGCGTCTCCCTGGAAAAAAGGACCTTAGTAATTTGTGTGTCAGCTGTCAGGAGGAGAGCACTACTTATCCTGAATCTGCTTTGCAAGAGAGTGAACAAATTCTCCATTGACTATTCCTAGCAACTACAGGCAGAGGTCTCATATTTCTGCCTTTACTGGTTGCTGCATCAGCATCAGCATCAATGTTGAATCTCAAAAAGCTTTCTTAGGTGGCCTCCATGCGAGGTTGATTGCATCAGTCCTTGAGGTCTTGTTGGGTAATGACTAACGAGTGGCCGATAATGAATATTTTGTTATTTTTGAGTTGTCTTCTGTACTAATAGACCTTTTTAATTTTTTGAAATTTTCATTTGAATAATTGAGAAATTATTATAATTCTTTTATCAATTCTATAAATTTCTTCAAAATTCATTGGTTCTAACGTGGGTGAACATGAATAAACTTATAAAATTAAAAATTAAAAATTTAAAAAAATATATAAAGTTTTAAGATCCATTGATGTAACTTTTAAACTCAAAGGCTTCGTTCCAAAAATTAATCCAATAAGGCAGGCAACTGCTTGGATTAGGCTTCACTTAAATTGGGGGGTTTGTTTGACTTCTCCGTTCATCTGTTCTTTCAAAAAAAAAAAAAAGAGAAGTTGACTGCAGAGTTGTAAGTGAAAAGGGTAAAAAGGAAATCCAGGTGACGGAAGTGGGTGGGTGCGTGCGTGGAAGTAGCGCAGCCGCTGTTTGAGTCGATCGGTATTGGATTCCTGGAGTGAGTTTGTAACTGCGCGCACTATACAACAGGACTTCATCTTCTTCTATCTATTGCTTGAAGTTAAAGCCTCCAATTCGAATTTCAAACGTTGTTACTCTGTTGTATTCACAGACCAAGTGTGCACGTCGCCCACCATGACAGGTACCTTTCTCTATTTTTTCGTATCATAATTTAGTTTCTTCTCGTTTCTTTGTTTCCTTTCTATTATAATCCGTGGGTTCCTTTTATTCGGTTATTGTGGAATTGAACTGAGACTACAAAAATACAAGGGAATAAATTTACTGAATTTTGGGTTCTTTTCTTTTGAGGTTGGCATCTTTGTTTTGTGCGAGTAGCAAATTGCAGATGGTTTCTTCCTTGATCATGTCTGTTTTATCATTTCCTTTATGTTTTTGCATAAATTTTGAATATCATACAATGAGATTATCTCGGGCTATATGGTATCTCTCTGTTCCATATAACTTCCACTCTGCTGAGTACTGTATCATCAATTTGAAGCACTATAAACTCCATATCAATATCATTGGCTGCCATGCCATGTGTTGTTGAACTGATAATAGCCTCATTTTCCGTACAACAGATAATCAAGAACCAATTTTGAACAAGGATGAAGCTGCTACAACTCGGTCGTCATTCCTTAAACTCAAGCTCTGGCAATGGTGGCTTTTGGTGGCAATCAACATCTCCTTCCTCGTTGCAGGCCAGTCTGCTGCTGTTCTTTTGGGTAGATTTTATTATGACAAAGGTGGAAATAGTAAATGGCTGGCAACCCTTGTTCAGACTGCTGCCTTCCCAGTCCTTTATGTCCCCCTCTGTCTTCTTCCTTCGTCTGAAGAGCCTTCAACCTCTTCTACCTCACCCTCCATTAGAACTCTTGCCATGATCTACTTCTTTCTCGGAGCACTTATAGCTGGTGATAACTTCTTGTATTCTACTGGCCTCTTGTACCTATCTGCCTCTACTTATTCTCTCATTTGTGCATCCCAGTTAGCCTTCAATGCCGTTCTCTCATACTTCATCAATTCTCAGAAGTTCACTTCTCTAATTCTTAACTCTGTGGTTGTGCTTTCATTTTCTGCGGCTCTAATTGCAGTCAATGATGACTCGGATGGTCCTTCAGGACTCTCTAAGTGGAAATACATCATTGGCTTCCTGTGTACACTTGGTGCGTCAGCAATATACTCTCTTGTGCTTTCGCTCATGCAGCTAACCTTCCAAAAGGTCATAAAAAAAGAGACCTTCTCTGTGGTATTGGATATGCAGATCTACACATCACTTGTTGCCTCCTCTGTTTCTGTTGTTGGCCTGTTTGCTAGTGGAGAATGGAAGACTTTACATGGAGAAATGGAGGGTTTTGGTAGTGGGAGGGTGTCTTACATTCTGACAATGGTCTGGACAGCAGTGAGCTGGCAGGTTTGTTCTGTTGGTGTTGTAGGACTGATATTCTTGGTATCTTCTCTTTTCTCCAATGTAATAAGCACTGTTGCTTTGGCTGTATCTCCTATTGCTGCTGTCTTGGTTTTCCATGACAAGATGAATGGTGTGAAGGTAATCTCTTTGCTTATGGCTTTTTGGGGTTTTGGCTGTTATACTTATCAGAATTATCTGGATGATTCTAAGGCGAGGAGAGCACGACATGAGGTTAATGAAACTCATCATGATTCTTTGTGTTGATAATTTCATTATCTTGCTGATAAAACTCATATTGATTCTTTTGGTTTTGTCTTGATTAGTTTCTCATGTCACCACTTCTTTTAGACTGTATTGATGCCATTTGCTACTACATTATTTGGTTCTTCTAAGACTAATTGTTTAGTTAACTAAGCGAGTGTGTTTGTTTTTTTGGTTTAGGGTTTAGAGTGTACTAAAGAACACTTTAAAAAATAAAACAGGTGCATCAGAACGTAGAACCCACCACAATAACTCTCGTTGTCATATCTTACTGCATTTTGTTTTCTATTCTTTTCCTTTCACTTTCTTCTACTCTTCTCGTAAAAAAAAAACGCTAAAATTTATTAGAACTAGGAGAGTGGAGAACAACAACGAATATGAATGAGATTACACGGAAGGAAGAGTCCTTGATGTTCCAAACTAGAACTTGGCTTCTTTCTTGTTAAAACACCTCCACCCCACTCCATGGAAGGTATACTCGAGTACCCAAATATGCGATGCACTGGACATAAGAAATAACACAGACGACAGCATTTCTAAGGGATTCCTTGTTTATGGTTTTGCAAGTGAAGTGGAACCCAGAAATCTATAGTAGTGCCCTTACTTTGCTGGCCAAGACCTGGCACCTTAGCAGTCGACATTCCTCGGTCTATTATCCTACGACCTGAATATTGGGAAAATTGCTTTTGGCTGCGAGTGGAATAGCTGGAAGGATCCGAATTAAGTTGATCAGACTTAAACCTGGACAAACTTGAGAACAGGGAAATCTGGTGTGGTTGGTTTGACAGTTTGTGGAAGTGGAGCAGAGGTGAGGAGTAGTGCAGAAGCGGAGACGGTGGGAGGAGGTAAGATGAGATTTAGGACCAGCAACGTAAGGGGAAATGAAGCGAGGGAATAAAAGAGGAGGTGGTAATTGGGAGTCGGACTTACGGCTAGGAGAGTGAGAGTGTGCAGGTACGGGGGAAGACATGAGGTACTGACGCCCTCACTTGCTGGTGTTGTGGAGGTGATGCTGTTGGTGTTCTCCTGTGGCATTTCTGCTGTAGGAAGGAGAAAGAACGATTGTCTGATGAGGAAATCAAAGGGAGGCCTTTCCTTTTCTTCTTCTTCTTATTTGTAGACTGTTTCTTTTTTTCTTTTTAATATGCATTAATGGTTCCGCATTTGTTGTTTGGATTTTGAATGGGAAAACACTGACAACTATTCAGAAAAAGTTTATATAAACTATTGTTCTTCACCCGGAAAGCAAGTCATAGACTCACCGGTCATCATTATTATTATTTTAATTATAAAATTAAATTTATAAATATAATTTAATAAATTTTTAAATACTTGATATTAATTTATAATATTATAAAAAATATCAATAAATAAATTATCTTTAAATGTCTTTAGTATTTTTAAAATTTTATTAACACAATAATATACAATTTATCTTTGAAATATTTATTAATTTAATTCTAATATTATATAAATTAATATTATTAATATTACTATTTTTATAATTAAAAATTATTATATAATTAAAATTATTAATTTATTAGTAAATATAATATTTAAAAATATTATCTAATTAAAAAATTAATTTATTAGTTAATATATCATTAAAATATAATTAATATATTTCTTAGAATAATCATTATCTAATTATAAAACTAATCATTATCTAATTAAGAATCTAATTAATTGTTAATATACTATTTCTTAGGAGTAGAATTAGTGTTTAATTAGGAATATAATTTATTATCAATAATAAAAAACTATAAAATTACACGTAAACTTGAATCTTGTGTCAAAATAAAAATTTTATGTGTTAAAAATTAAATATATATGTTAAAAAATTTGAAATTTTAAAAATTAATACATATATATATATATATTCCTTTCCATTATAAGAAAAAATTTATATAATTTCAAGTGTTTTTCAACTTTACGTTAGATATATATATTTCTAAAAAAAAATTATCTCACGTTTCTAAAGTGAAAGCCTATATTTTTATTTCTAAAAAAGTCATTCTCTTTAAGTTTGTAAAAAACTTTGTGGAGGTATTGAACTCACAGGCATAATAACTGAGCCAAAAGTCTAATTTAAGTGTAAATTTGCAAAATTTTATTTATGCGTGAAATGGACTTAGACCTAATCCAATATAATTTTTAATACTTGATTAATTATTTAGCTTTTTGGACATTCTTAAATCATTACTCTATCTATTTTTTAATATTTATTTATTGAAGAGAATATATATATATATATATTTTTTTTAACATTGCAGTGTAACATTCTAATTCTAGCCTTATAACTATGAAACTCTTATACACACAACTCTTTTATTTTCTTTTCTACATTAGGTAACATGGGAGAATGGACCACCAGAGGCTCTCCTGGCCCGGGATAGCTCTTGGGTTCGACTTAAATGACCCATTTTTTCAACCAAGAAACAAAAGTAGATTAAAATTCAATAAAACGCGTACTCAGTTTCTGTATCACTCGGTCACAGTCAGCGACCGAGCTTCTTCTTCCACTTCTTCTTCTACTACTGCTGCTGCTACTACCAGTACTAGGGTTTCAAAACTCTTTTTTACAATTGTGTTTGATCTGTGTATTGCAGCTATAACAATGTCAAACTTCTCTAATCAGATCAGAGCCTCTGCTTCTCTGATTAAACGCCTCAAAGATAGGTTGGCGAATCCAGCACTTCTGAATCAGAGTAGATCTTTCACTACAACCGAGGGCCACCGCCCCACCATTGTCCACAAGCGAAGCCTTGATATTCTTCATGATCCTTGGTTCAACAAGGTAAGACTTCGTTTGCCTTTTCCATTTCTTTTTTTTTTAATCCCAATATAGAAGTATCTAATTGATATATGATTTAGCTTAATTCCTTCATTTTTGTTTGACTCAATATCGTAATAAAATGAATATGAATAATAGGGAACAGCATTTTCTATGACGGAACGTGATCGTCTTGATCTTCGAGGACTTCTTCCTCCAAATATTATGTCTTCTGAGCAGCAAATTGAACGCTTCAGTAAGTTTCCTGAACTCATCATAAACACTGGTTTTTCGATTCTCCCCCAACTACCTTACTAGCCACGCTTGACTACCTACTCTTTTTCCCCCCCTTCGATTTCCTTAATTATTATATCTAAACATGGAGGAACTTTGTTCATTCACAGTGGCTGACTTGAAGAGGCTTGAAGTTCATGCAAGAGATGGACCTTCTGATCCAAATGCCTTGGCTAAGTGGCGCATACTTAATCGCTTGCATGACCGAAATGAAACTATGTACTACAAGGTCTCTGCCCCCTTCTTTCTTTCTCGTTCTTCATATTTGTAATTTCAATTCTTTCATTTTGGAGGTACACGTTTCCAGCGAACAACACTTTCGCACTGCTCCCTTTTATTTCTATATATTATTTATCACAACTTATCATGAGCTATTTATTTATATCTCTTGATTTTATGTGCACCTGGAATACATTTTCCCCATTATTTTACACTTGTTTTTCTTGTCAGTGTTTATCATGCTAATCAGCAATACTCTACAATCATTCATCTGATAACAGTCTTTTTTTTTTTTTTTCCTTCTTTCTCTATGATTCGATTGAGGCTTCTAATGGAACCAATTCTCTGCCATCTGTTCTGAGCTCATTTTTCATATTCCCATGTTCATGAATCTCTTATAAGAGGTTACATTTTGAGTTATTAATTAATTTTATCTCATTTATGCTGGTTATGGCAGCCAAATTTATTTTATACAAATATCCTTGTGGGCTTGAGACCTTAACTTTGTTTCTAAATTTGACAGGTTCTGATTGCCAATATTGAGGAATATGCACCCATAGTATATACTCCAACTGTAGGTCTCGTTTGCCAAAATTACAGTGGTTTATTCAGAAGGCCAAGGGGGATGTATTTCAGCGCTGCTGATCGTGGAGAAATGATGTCCATGGTTTATAACTGGCCAGCTGAGCAGGTACTACTAATCAGTGATGAAGTTAGCTTTAGAACCTCTTACTGGATTCCTTCTTTCCAATTCAAAGACCAGAAATAGTTATGGTTTCTGTAACTGCTTAGTTGCTTTATTTTGGCTGTTAAGATTGCATTATGATGTACAATTATTAATACAAAGGCCTTGGAATTGTAATGTATCAATTCCAGGTTTTAATTTGTCCCTACAGCTACTTTTTATGTTTTTTTTTTCTTGACAACTACAGGTTGATATGATTGTTGTTACGGATGGAAGCAGGATATTGGGCCTTGGAGATCTTGGAGTCCAGGGAATTGGAATTGCAATTGGGAAGCTGGATTTATATGTTGCTGCCGCTGGGATCAATCCTCAAAGGGTATGATGCTGCTCTATGTGTCACTTGTTTTTGTACTGACAATAAAAGCCATCCCTCTTTTGCCTTGTTGGCTTCAATTTTGCAGGCTTAGATATGTTATGTATAATATTTTCTCTTTTAACTTTTTAGCACATATGAATTTGTTTTTCCTTCTATTTGGATGATCATTTTGTTCAAACACTGTATGTGACCGGTACACAGTCGCTCATATTGCTTCTAGCCCATCCACTACATTTTATCAAAAGTTACGGTGCTCTTGAGGTTACTATATGATGATAATTGATGTTTCAATTCCTGCAATAATATTCCAAATGTTTGCTGTTTCTTCTAATAAGATAATGGTGTTGTAGGTCCCATATTATCATCATTACTGATTTTGTGCCCTTACAGTTGATTTTTTGAATCACATCTAATCTAATATTAACTTGTTAAAATTTGAAGTCAGATCTCGAAGTTGCAGATTTACCAACATGGTGATCCATCCTACTTTTGCTGTATATTCGTTAGAATACCCACTGGATATGGTTTAAATGCCAGTCACTTTTAAGTACAGAGACAGATTTCATGATATAATTAAAAAAGCACAATGAAGAACTTGTAATCTCAATGTTGATTTGATAACTTGTCATCTTTGGAAGAATTATTATGCTTATTTTCATCTTATGCTTAACTGGCGATACTAGTGTTATAGTTTTAAAGATGAAGGTCTATGTTTTGGTAGATTCTTATTGTGCTCTATTCTAGGTGCTTCCTGTCATGATTGATGTTGGAACCAATAATGAGAAGCTGCTCAAGGACCCCTTGTGTAAGTATTTCGCTTTCCAATCCCTTTATAATTTGTATGAGCACCTTATGGAATAGGGTATTTTCCAGTTTTGAGAAGGACTTGTTCTCTTGTTCTAACAAGTATAATAGCTGGCTTTTCTCTCTAACATTAAGGTTCATTAGTCCGTCTTGGGGAAAAGATGACCTAAATTAGGGGGCTTATATTACAGATCTATGATCCATGAACAAGGAGTTCTTAGAGAAATTAGACACTACTAAATAGTTAAACTTCCTTGTCAGATTCTTGCGTTCTGTCATTGTTACCAGTTTTCCATCTTTACCAATAATTAGACTTTATCATGCCTTCTACATCAGTTTGTCTCTCCATATAAGAAGTTTACAAAATTGCTTTTAATAGATTTGGGATTGCAAGAACACCGCCTTGATGGTGATGAGTATGTAGCAGTCATTGATGAATTCATGGAGGCAGTGTTTACTCGCTGGCCAAATGTTATTGTGCAGGTAATTTAAATATTCTTTTCTTTGCCTATTTATTATATTAACAAATTGGGGTGTCTCTCTCTTTCTCTTCTCAATTTCTACTTTTCTTGAGATTCTGAAACACTATGTTTATGTTCATTCAGTTTGAAGATTTTCAAAGCAAGTGGGCCTTCAAGTTGTTGCAGCGATATAGGAATACATACAGAATGTTCAATGATGATGTCCAGGTAATAATTTAGTTTCTCTATGTCTATTAGTGCATCTGTCATTAATCAATTAAATGTTGATTATGTGTGCAAATTCTTCATTATTTTATAGCATTTCAACATTTCAATATACAGGGTACAGCAGGGGTAGCAATTGCTGGCCTTTTAGGAGCTGTAAGGGCAAAAGGCAGGCCAATGATTGACTTTCCAAAGCAAAAGATTGTTGTAGCCGGCGCTGGAAGGTTTGTTTGTTGTCCAACCTTGTGGCTGCAATTATGCACTTGTTGTTTTCCCAAAACAGAGATGCACAAAGAATATACATTCACAGTGAAAGAACTGTTCTTTGTCTATCATCCATTTAAGTTAAGATTGTTCAACTTAATATCTGGTTTCAGATTTATCTCTATGCTCTATGATGGTTATATGATACTCTTATCATTGTTTGTTTTGTTTGAGGGCACAAGATGCATCTTAGAGAGCTAAACTCTAATACAGACAAGATTAAAGTTGATTTTCATAATTTAGCCAAGCGCTCAATTTAATACATCTAGACTAAAGCTTGATAGCTATGGTCCAAATTATTATAACATCCTAGCAATGTACTAACATGTTATGCAGTATACGGCTCCAATTGAAGACGTAATCTATATGAAGCTATCATGCTTTGCTGATACACATTCTGGAATTTTGAGCATATTTAATCGAAGAGACACCCAAGCTAAAATATCATTAATGTTATCCGCTTTTCTTTTTTTCTATGACAATATCTCAAGGATTGTTAGTTTGATCTTTTTCTGTCTTCACAGTGCTGGAATAGGGGTTCTCAATGATGCAAGGAAAACAATGGCCAGGATGTTGGGAAATAATGCATCTGCTTTTGAAAGTGCACGGAGTCAGTTCTGGGTAGTTGACGCTAAGGTGAGAATTATACTGTCCTAATATTTGTCCATTATCACGTTTACATCCTATGTCTAGAACTCCATCTCTTACTGATATGCTCAGTATCGCACTACTAACAGAACAATGCAAACTGATCTCAATGAATCTCGTCAACTATACAAACAAGGGATATACAATTGAAGATTGTTGTCTGCTTTCCACAATACTGTTTCATCGAAAAACTTTCTCACTTTCTCACGTCGACCAATTATAATACTTTTGATTTTAAAATTTGTTGATTGAACTGTAGCATCTGGTCTTTGAGGACCTCCTTGTCTTGATATTCTATGTCTCAGCTTGTCTCATGTTAAAGTTGGATATGGTCTTGATGATGTGCAGTTTTTACTCCCAGGGCTCCTTTCCCAGCTAGACATCTTATTGGAATTATATTGCTTGTTCATATATCGAATTGTTTTGTGCATATTCAGGGGCTGATAACAGAGGAGCGTGAAAATCTTGATTCAGAAGTCCAGCCATTTGCAAGGAGGATCAAAGAAGCTAATCGTCAAGGATTAAGGGAAGGTGCAAGTCTTGTAGAAGTGGTAGGTGAAACTTGCGAGTATGGTACTTTATAAGAAAAAAATATGATATCTTTATTTCTACTATACCTGAAATTAGGATATCATGATTAATTATCTTCTCTGGTTCTTGGATAATCGATGCTGGCCAGGTGCGCGAAGTGAAACCTGATGTGCTCCTTGGATTATCTGCAGTTGGAGGGTTGTTCTCAAAGGAGGTATAAACTGGATGCTGAACATCAAAATGATAGCTCAATTAAACAATGTTGCAAATGCTATATGAAAATAATCATATGAAATCTGTGACTGAAACATTATGGATGGCTTAGATATGTCCTTGTAGAGATATAAAGGAGTAAACAATATTGGTTATTCTTTGTGCTGACATGATGATGTGCATATACTACTGTTAGGTGTTAGAGGCCCTCAAAAGTTCAACCTCAACTAGACCAGCAATCTTTGCCATGTCAAACCCTACGAAAAATGGTATGACATCTTTTTGCAGATCGTTTACTTTTCATAAGAAAGAACGCCTGTTTATTTCATGAATTCAGATGCTAAGTGGTTTTTTTTCCTCTCTTTTTTCTCCCCTGCTGACAGCTGAGTGCACTGCTGAAGAAGCATTTTCCATTGTGGGCGACAATATTATATTTGCTAGTGGAAGTCCATTCAAAGATGTGGATCTTGGTACATATTATGGTTTATATGTCTTAACTTGACCTATATGCTAAAATTCTATGAAGTAGTGATGCTTTCAGATTCAGGCTGCTGCTTGTTAAAAATCTTTAGCTTTAATTCAACATGAGATGGGTAATCTTAGGAGCTTACTCCATGATATTAGCATACTGTTAAGACCTCTGTTAACTTTTTCATTACTGTAGGAAATGGCCATGTTGGCCACTGTAACCAAGGAAACAACATGTACCTATTTCCGGGGTAAGTTTCTTCAGTAGATTCTATCTGATTCATTTTAAGAAGGCATGATTTTTTTCCCTTGAATGCATATATCTGTTCTTGGTTCATTGCAGTATTGGACTTGGAACTCTTCTCTCTGGCTCTAGGATCATCTCTGATGGCATGCTACAGGCTGCAGCTGAATGGTATTGTCATATATGTTTTATGATTTAGCTACTATATGTTCACATTTCATTAATGCTGAGAGAACAATTCATCACCCAAAGCAATCCTGAAAGTTTTTATCTGTCAACATTTGTTATATATGAAAATTAGCTGGACTATGAAGTAGTAGGAAGCTAATTAGGAATTAATTTGGACAGCCCCCTAAAACAAAGCTTTGGGCATTCGTTTTTTGCAAAATAAAACAAAAGTGTATTATTAACATTGTTAAAAGTTTCTTTTTATTGTATTGGTGGTAATGCTTTAGTTATCAATATCAGATTGTCTGACCCAAATTGGAATTACAGCCTAGCTGCATATATGACAGAAGAGGAAGTTCTACAAGGGATCATATTCCCTTCAACATCTAGGTACACAAAACATTTTTTTTCTTGACCTTATACTTTGCTGTCTTGGGGTGTTTATGACCTCATACATATTTGCAGGATACGAGATATAACAAAGCAGGTAGCTGCAGCTGTGGTGAAGGAAGCCATAGAAGAGGATCTTGCAGAAGGATACCGTGAGATGGATGCACGAGAGCTTCGAAAACTTAATGAGGTCTGTTTTTGATATTTTTTTTTTAATTCAAGCATGTCCTGAAGATGGAGTTATTATGAATTGCTATTCAAACTCAGATGGCTCCCTATGCAATTCTAGATAGAAATGTGTCTGTGGCAGTTCATCTTCCCACACTTGTTACTTGTACCAACCAATGGAGGTCGGTCCATAAAATGCTAAAAGCTAGTCTTTCGGCCATCTATACTTTATGGGAATCTAGTCTGGCCATACTTATCCGATATCTGACATTAGTATCTAATCTCTCTCTTCTGACAATATCTTAGTATTGATTTTAGTTTCCAAGTGGTTGAAACTGAAATAAGGGGGTGCCTTTATAGGGTTTGTATTTTTGGATATTAAATAATCTGGTATATGTTCATATTGAAGTCCCGATAATACACTAGAAATGTAAAATAGACGAGATGGGACCTGGATTTGGCTGTAGCTCAGTTTCTGATGCATTTAATTTTATGTATCCTTTATATTTTCTCCTATGTGTGTTTGTTATATGCAAGGTTGTGAAGTATTCTGTGCCTGTTTAAGGAATTTTAGATGAATATTAACAATTGAATGTGATGGTTTCAGGAGGAAATTCTAGAATATGTGAAGAACAGCATGTGGAGTCCGGATTACCCAACACTGGTCTACAAGAAGGCCTGAGCAGAAGAATATGGGGTCATTTTTTAGTTGTGGGACGCATTGCTGTATGGATTCATTCCGTTAAAAAGTATGTAATAATTGGGATTTCAAGTTCCTATAGACTTTGGAGATGAGGTATGTGCCTGTAGATATGTGTATATTTACAAGTAAATCATTTTTAATTTCAGTGCATAATTGAGATGATGTTGTATTAAGTCTTGCCCGTGTCTTGTACTTAAATAATTATTTTTGGTTGGAGGAATCAAAATCCTCTTTCTGGCTTTGTTGTTGCCATTGGTGTTGGTGTTGGTGTTGGTGTTGGGTTTAATTAACAAACTATATACAAGCTGCTGTGAATGTTGTCTAAGCGGCGCCTGCCTCCAGATTGGAATTCCTTGACAACCTCCGACAATTATCATTGGATAGCCAGTCAGAGTGACGGCGGGATTGTTAGTCCTATGTTAACCTAATACTCTGGATTAAACCTAGTACTAGATCACATTTTTTAACTTTCCAACTTGAGAAGAGGCTAACCTTTGGTTCTTGTTTTTGGAATAATTCAAGAAAAATAATGCTTTATCAGTTTCTATTTTAGGAAATAAAGAAGATTTGTTGGTGAATTGATTCTAATTTGTGTCTTGTGTAGCAACGGACCTAAAGAGTTAAAAAAGGCGAATGGTCTGACTCTGGAAGAGGTGTTAATATAAATAAATTAATCTTTTTCTTTTCTAAGTTAATAAAAGAAATGGCAGCCGAAGTTGGACCACAAATAACGGACGAAATGTCCGTCTCTGCTTCTGCTCCACTTAAATAATATATTATTTTTGCTTGAAAAAGAAAAGAAGAGTCAAACTATGCAAAAGAATTAAGTAAATAAAATGAAAGCTTAGGGAAAACAGGATTTACTGCAGTGACTCTGTATTGTTGGAAAATTAAAAAAAAAAAAAAAAGAAAAAGGAAAAAACGGCCATTTTCTTTTTCTTATCGTGTGATTGGGGGGTCCACTCCACAGACCTTTGTCTTTTCAAGATTCAAAATTCAAAAACTTCAGACCCTTCCCAATTGATAACAGTTCTTAATAATAATAATAAAGATCCCTTTTATCTTCTACCGCCCTTGACGTTTTTACAATATACCACCACTGCCAACTCCTTCCCTACAAATTTCAATTTCCTGTTTTCTCTCAAATAATCATATAGCTTCGTTTTGAAGCCCAGCTACAGCTACTTGTTCTGTTGTTAATCATATTTTAGGGTTTGGAAAAGTAGTTTGTTTCTTTTTTTCTTTTTTATCAAGTTTGTTAAGCAGTAGCTTTTTTAAGATGACGACGATGGAGAGCTTGATAGGTTTGGTCAATAGGATACAGAGAGCTTGTACTGTCCTCGGTGACTACGGAGGTGGTGATAATTCTTTCTCTTCTCTCTGGGAAGCTCTTCCCTCTGTTGCCGTCGTTGGTGGACAGGTTCTCTCTCTTCTTCTTTTTTTCTTCTCGATTAAGATTTCTTTTCTAGATGACTGATCTCCGTTAATTTAGGGACACGGATATATTCTCTTCTTTTTATTTATAAAATGTATCAAATATTTATTTATTTATTTTTATTATTGAGAGCAGAGTTCAGGAAAATCTTCTGTGTTGGAGAGCATAGTAGGCCGGGATTTTCTTCCAAGAGGATCAGGTAAATTTTATTTGTTTCCTTTCTGCTGATTGTACATTGAATATGTGTATTATAGAAAATCGGCAGATAATTCATATCACTGGTTTGCAGGGATTGTGACCAGAAGACCTTTGGTATTGCAACTTCACAAGACTGACGATGGTTCCCAAGAGTATGCCGAGTTCCTTCATCTTCCTAAGAGACGTTTCACTGATTTCTGTGTGTTCCTCTTCATGTTTCTCTAACTTATTATTATTTCCTTTCTTTTACTCTTCTTCTTCTTCTTCTTTTGACTGATTTAAATAAATAAAAATGATGTGCAGCTGCCGTTCGCAAGGAAATTCAAGATGAAACTGATAGAATGACTGGCAAATCCAAACAGATTTCTCCTGTTCCTATTCATCTCAGCATCTACTCTCCAAATGGTAGCTTTTTTCTTACGCATTTACGTTCATACGTGATCACTTCAATTATATTTTTCTTCATCTTTTGGCTCTTTTTATTCCTAGGTTGAAAATATTTTCTTCTTTTTGCAGTTGTTAACTTAACCTTGATTGATTTACCCGGTTTGACAAAAGTTGCTGTCGGTATGTTTTTCACTTAGCTGCCCTTTTTTCAATTCAACTCTCTTTTATGTTTTATATCAATTTTTGACTCAATTTAATGTATAATGTTCTTCAGAGGGACAGCCAGAGAGTATCGTTCAAGACATTGAGGCCATGGTCCGTACTTATGTTGAGAAGGTAATCGCATGTACCGGCACTTTTTTTTTGCTTCTTCCGCTTCCTTATGAATAGTATGCTTGACTTGTTGGATTCTTTTATTTCTGATTCATGGCTCTGTAATTGTTGCAGCAAAACTGTGTCATACTCGCTATATCTCCAGCAAATCAGGATATAGCCACATCTGATGCTATCAAGCTTGCCAGGGAAGTGGATCCTTCAGGTTTGCTCCTCCTACTCTTTTACACTATGATAGCTATACATTATGAAAACACTCGGTTTGCTTGGTTTAGTTTGTCTTTCTGAAATCTTGTTTGTCTTTCTCAGGTGAACGGACATTTGGGGTGCTGACCAAGCTGGATTTGATGGATAAAGGAACTAATGCATTAGATGTAAGTTCTGTGTGCGCACTACTGTGCTCCTTTGATGTGTTATTTGGTCTCCATTAACATTGCTAATTTCATAACACCACAAGTCAACTAAACTTAATTACTGTGCTTGCTTAAGGTACTGGAAGGAAGATCTTATCGGCTGCAACATCCTTGGGTTGGCATTGTGAACCGATCACAGGCGGATATTAACAAAAATGTTGATATGATTATTGCCAGGCGCAAAGAACGCGAGTACTTTGCAACAAGTCCTGATTATGGGCATTTAGCCAATAAAATGGGTTCAGAATATCTTGCAAAACTACTCTCAAAGGTTTGGAATTTCATTTGCTGCATTTTCAGATGGGATTTGAAGAGGAGGAGAAAAGGTTGCTCATGAGTCTGATGATTATCATTGTTTCAGCACTTGGAGTCTGTAATCAGGGCTCGGATACCAAGTATCGCATCTTTGATAAACAAAAGCATTGAAGAACTTGAATCAGAGATGGACCATCTGGGTAGGCCTGTTGCTGTTGATGCTGGGGTCAGTAGCTTATCTTTTCTATCATTCTTCTCTGATTTGCCATTTCAATCAGACTAACAAACTATGCTTTAGGCTCAATTGTACACTATCTTAGAACTTTGCCGCGCATTTGACCGGATATTCAAAGAGCACTTGGACGGAGGGTAAGTACTATTAGTTGTTTGTCCTGCTCCATCTGTACCTTTGGACTGTAGTATTTATCTGTAAATTTTCAGAAATGGATGGATGGGTCACCTGACATCTTCTTGAGCAAAATAATGTAATCTTCTGACGTTATCTTGACTTCTATCTTAGACGACCCGGAGGCGATCGAATTTATGGAGTCTTTGACAATCAGCTTCCTGCTGCATTAAGGAAGCTTCCATTTGATCGGCATCTTTCTCTTCAGAATGTGAGGAGAGTGGTTTCTGAGGCAGATGGTTATCAGCCACATCTGATTGCCCCTGAGCAGGGCTACAGGCGTCTCATTGAGGGATCATTGAATTATTTTAGGGGGCCAGCTGAAGCTTCCGTGGATGCTGTAAGGGGTCCAATTTGTTTGTATCTTTTTTCTGCAATCCTTTTGTGTCTTTGATTTTTTTCTCAAAGTTGTTGGCATATATCAAGATTTAAAGTTCACCTTATGTTCTTCTGCTGACTTTAACATTGTGATTAGGTTCACTTTGTATTAAAAGAGCTTGTGAGAAAGTCTATAGGAGAAACACAGGTAAAGTTTGAAACTTTACCTTGAATTTTGTTTTTCTTCAACCATTGACCTTTATGTCGTTCTGAAAGGAGGATAGATCATTAAATTTTCGTAATAATACAGGAATTGAAGCGTTTTCCTACTTTGCAAGCTGAAATAGCTGCTGCAGCAAATGAAGCGTTAGAAAGGTTCCGCGAGGATAGCAAGAAGACAGTTCTTCGGTTGGTGGACATGGAATCTTCATATCTGACAGTGGAATTCTTTAGAAGGCTTCCTCAGGAAATGGAGAAAGGAGGAAATCCAGGTGCAGGTCCAGCATCGTCAAATGTAGACCGGTATACAGAGGGACATTTCAGGAGGATTGGATCAAATGTGTCTTCTTACATTGGCATGGTCTCTGAGACGCTGAAGAACACAATTCCAAAGGCTGTCGTCTATTGCCAAGTCAGAGAGGCCAAACAATCATTGCTAAATTACTTCTATACTCAAATAGGGAAAAGAGAGGTATTCTTCGTGGATCTCTTTCTCCAAAGGTTATTTTGCCAGGGACCTAGACAGATCAGATCCTTTTACCAGCGCTCATAATAATGTATCTTACCTGGTTTCATGTGATGGTTGATTAATCTTTGATAATGTTGCAGGCGAAGCAGCTTGCGCAGTTGTTAGATGAAGACCCAGCATTGATGGAGAGAAGACAGCAGTGTGCAAAAAGGCTTGAACTATATAAGTCAGCGAGGGACGAGATTGATTCTGTATCATGGGCTCGATAGTTAGTTATGAGATATGTATATATATAAATCCAATAGGTTAACATCCACATCTTTTGCTTTCTTTCACATTGTTTGATGCCTGTTGTTGTTTGATTGGCTGTTGGATGTTGGACGGCTTGTCGTTTGTAGTCGGATTGGATGGGTCGGTGTATTATATTTTATTGAATATTATTAAATAGTTTAGTGCGGTGTGTGAGGTTCTTATTATTTTATTAGTTTTCCTCCTGTTTTAGCCGTCGGACGAGCTGTAATATTCTCTTGGTATGGAGAAAGCAAACTATTTGCTCGGATCGGAAATGAATATGGGTTGCCTAATTATATGCACTCACGTTCAGCTACAGTGTAGACTCTGCAGCAGCAAAAGAAAAAAAGGAACAATAATGATAATTAAAAACAAAAAATGTTGAGGCAAATTTATTGTTCCCTTGAGAGGAAAAAGGCTGGGCTATTGCCAACTGATATATGATATTAGGCCCGTAACACTAGCCCTGACTAAAATATCTACGGGCTTACTTATTCACTCGGAGAAGTACAACCCAGTTGATTTGATAGATAAACCCCGATAACGAGAACAGGAACAGGCAAAACCTCAACCCGTTTGTACTAAAATTGCTGTCGTCTTCTTAAAGAGAGACACACAGAGAGAGAGAGAGAGAGAGAGAGAGAAATGAATGGATCCTTAAGTTTATTGCAGCTTCGGCATATTCCTTCCGCCAACAAATTTCTATTCAGAAGCTCTAACTTTTGTCAAGGTGCTCATTCCCTCTCTCACATTTTGACCTGCTTTCAAACAACTCAAGTTTTTATTGGTTATTGTTTTAATAATTGAAATTTCCGGAGATGATTTCCAATCCAGTTTTGGTATGTTCTGCTGGGGAGTTTTGACAATTCTGATAGCTGGTTTCCCAAATTGCAGGTCTGTATATGAACGCAAGAGTATCACAATGTCCAAACTTGTGCTTTTCTAGACATACGCAGACTATCACCTATGAAATTGTGAATGCAAGCTATGTACCTATCCACCAAACTAAACCAACACGCAGTTATACCACGGTACTTGCTGCTTCATGCTTCAACAGTTCACATTATTATTTGTGTTTCCTTCTCTTAATTTTTTTTTTTTTTTACTTCTGCTACATTCTTCTTCTTCTTCTTCTTCTTCTTCTTCTTCTAGTAATAATAATTATTATTATTTATTTATATTCGGCGCCTGGATTCTTTCAGGATAAATCACCAGGGAATCTTCAAAACCTTGGTGCATTTCAAAAGCTGCCTATGGTGATGCCATCTGTTGATATTCTTTATTCTGCATTAAGGAAGGCCAAAAGGGTCTCACCCACAAAAGGTGATTTCTCTGGGACTTCAATTCTTATTCTATTTTCACACAATACATTTTACTTTGGCTTCTTCTGCTACCAATTTTTGTTTTTATTATTTATTCATCATTTCATAGGCATTGCTAACATTGCCAAACGAGAGAGAAATAGAGGTGCAAAGCAACTTGATGCACTAATGAAGGTAGCATCTTGTTCTTTCCTATCTCTTGTTATCTTCTTTTTCTATAAAATCAACTTTTATCATCTGCTACTGGTAAAAAGCTGCCATCTAAGACTGAACTATTTCCTTTTTCAGGAATTGGCAGTTCCATTAAGAGAATATTTGGAAAACTTTCCTAAAAGAAAATATCTACATCCTTATGAACAGTCACTTATTGAGTTGACCCTTGGAGATGGAAATTATGAAGAGGTAATCTAATACAACGTTTTAGATGCTTCTCGTTCTCCACATACTAGGCAGACTGACTTCCACTAAATATAGAGTAGAATGTCTCTTACTCTCATGAAAGTGATGCTTTATTGAATTAGTTTCATATTCCCTATAAAATGCCTTTGAAGTGGAAGGTTATACTTATGTGGGCAAAAATAGAACTTCGTTATTTTTCCTGCTGAATTTTGTATCTCCTTTTTGCCAATTGAGGATTCAGCTAAGGTTTGACAGGTGTTGAGAAAAGTAGATGCTCTGAGAAAGAAGGTAGTCTCTATTGGGAAGGAACATGCTTCTGTTTGTGCTAAGGTTAGTCTTGTCTTGGAAATCAGAAATACTTTTTGATTTATGGAGTGCTAGTTTTCATGGAGATGCTACTTTTCCTTGCTTTAAGGTTTGGAAAACATAAACTGAAATCTCCTTCCTTGGGATGTTACTTGCTTGAGTTTCTTGCATAACTTTTCCAATTTTTCCTTAATTACTAGTAATAAAGAGGTAAGATTTTCAGTGTAGATAGAATAGCAAAAAAGTGGCTCCGTAAAAAGAAACCAAGAAGCAAATTATTTCTATCAATCTCATAAGAATGACATCAATGTGATTCTAATTGTCCAATGCTGCCTCCAGCAAGCTGGTTAATAACACTTACTCATACTCCACATGATCATTATACATAGTAAAAAAGGCTCGTCTTTGTAGTCTTGCATACGTTGTCTTTGCTAGCTGCTTGTTTCACTTTAGATAAAACTTGTTTACTTGATCAAGTATCAAGTTTCTTTCATAACATTTCCACAGGCTGGACATGGTGATTTTGTGTGTTTCAAGGATAGGTAACTGTTACATTTTGAATTATTCCTGACCTGTAGACAAAATGTTTTACGTTTTAACTAACTGGAGGATTTGATTCTGGGCAGTCTTTGACAAAACGAGAAGCTGAGGAACGGCTGAATGAGGTCGGTTTTTGTTTGTTTGTTGCAGTCTTCTCGTAGTACCCATGACAACAATGTCTGTTTATATCTGCAGGGTCGTGAAAAGCTTGAGGAAATATTTAAATGTGAAGGAAAGGCAGTTGATGATTTATTGAACATTGCCAAGGTACTTCTTCTTTTACACTAATGATTTTGCTTTTTATATGAGTTTCTTCTTTTTAAGAAATATTTTATGATCTCAATTTTGTTGGAGAATATACTCCCACATGGGAAAAGTACAAAGAAATAAAGTGATAAGTGGAGAAAATTGAGTTGTAGCACAAGCCAATTGGTTTTGTGCAAGATCAGATTCCAACTCCACTTTTATGGTTATTGATATGATAACTCACTACATCGAAGGCCCATGGAGCTTCTACATGGTATTAGAGTTGAAGTTGGCCCAGTGGCTGATAGATCCTAGATTCATATTTTAAGACTGGAGTTTTGACTTAGCAGAGGACTGTATTAAGAGTAAGTCTAGGTATACATGTGATAAGCCAAGGTAACTGGTTGAAATCCAGTTGCAGTTAAAGGGAGTATCTACTTGATGATAGGCCTAGGTAACTAGTCGGGGTCCAATTGCACTTAATGATAGGTCTAGGTGACTGTAGTTGCTTTTAAGGGGATTTATGGAAATATAATCCCAAAAAGTAAAAAGGAATAATGTGAGATTTACCATGGTTGAATCGTTTTATGTCGAATTTTAAAATGAATTTAGTTTTGGGTGCTTGTTTCTTTGAGCGAATGGCTGGAATGAGCTGGAGGTCAAGGATATATGTATCTTGGTAATTTTAGACGAGTTGTGCATGATTGAAGGGTCATATCAAATACATGTATGTCAGGAAAAATAATTCAATGAGCTGCAGCACAGGGCAAGAAAATTGGATGTACTATTATGAAAGTTCATCAGGCATGAAGACTTCTATTTTGAAAAAAAAAAAAAAATTGTTCCTTGCCTCATCCTAATGATGATATGAAGCAATTCTTCGCTACCTAGCCTTCAATTGGCATATCCATTATTATGAGTTTTAGGATTGATAAATTATGCTTTTACAAACATTAATTTCTGGTTACTCTGCTTGTTGCTCCTGTAGCGTTTGTATATTGTTTGTACTTTTAGTTGCTCCTGCTATGTTGTTTCAATTATTGGTGTTTGCTCTGGCGGTGACCCATAATCTGATTGTGTTAAATTGTAGTATGTAATTGGACACCTTGATATTTAATTTGGCAGACTTTGCGGGCTATGCCAGTAGTTAATTTGGAAACACCGACTCTCTGTCTCGTTGGAGCTCCTAATGTGGGAAAGTCATCCTTGGTTCGTATACTCTCAACAGGGAAGCCTGAGGTTTGCACGGAACTGTAGTTATTTGATTTGTTCTCTGTGGGTTTGGATGTAGATCCAATTGGATATTGATCATTCTGAAAGGATAATTATAGTTCATGTTCATTGAGAATCTAAATCAGATGAAATGCTTAATTTTTATTCACTTGTGGGCTTATGGCCAACATTAACACTTCTAAGTATGTGAGGTTATTTCTCCTTTCAATATTTATGCCTGGAGACATGACAGGCATGTGGATTTCTTTTGTTTTTCATACTATCAACTAGACTATTGAAGATATATTATGGACAATCTACTTGAATGAACTGCTGGATAGAATTTATATAGAACTTTTTATTTGTCTTGATGTTAATAGCTGTTCTCCTTACTTTTTCCTCCACATTTTGGAGTCAGGTTTGCAACTACCCTTTTACAACTAGAGGAATTCTAATGGGTCATATTGCTTTTGACTTCCAGCATTTTCAGGTTAATGTATCTTTTCATTTTTCTTTCTTTTTTAGTTTTCTTTTTAAGTGGTTATTTGTTGGCAATCAGCTTTCTTTTTCTAATTTGTTAAAATGTACTGAAACTAACTGCAGGTGACTGACACCCCTGGACTACTGAAGAGATGTGATGGTAACACCTTAGGACATTTTTGTCTGTCTATAGTTTTCATAGTCCATGTATTTACTTTACTAAGTCGCAGGAGTTCTCTCAATTTTGTGTTCACATCTTGTTTCAACCTGCAGAAGACAGGAACAATCTGGAAAAATTAACGCTTGCTGTCCTTACACATTTGCCTACAGCAATTCTCTATGTTCATGATCTCACTGGAGAATGTGGAACCTCAGCTTCTGATCAGGTATCAAATGATATAAAGTAGAATTCGAACTTTTTAAACTTTTCACAAGTCACTTTAAAATTGTGAGAGTAGAAGAATAGTTTAAGACTCCCCATGTAAATTGTATGAGTGAGATATTTAGTCTCCCAACAGTTTTTTAAATTTTTCTAGTTATTCCAGTATTAGGAAGTGTTGCTCCTGTTAATAAATATTTAATCATTTGCTGCAAAATAAGTTGGTTTTTCTATTAGTATTTCTCTGTGGAGGAGTTATTTTGTATTTTTTGCTGCTTGTTGCATTTGCAGTTTGTGATATACAAAGAGATTAAAGAGAGGTTCAGTGATCATCTCTGGCTTGATGTTGTGTCTAAATGTGATCTCTTGCAAGAGTCTTCGATGATTTTTAATGCAAAGGATAACAATAACGATCATTTTGAAATGGTAAGATATCATAAAGTGGGACCCAATGGGGCAATCCGAGTGTCAATAAAGAGTGGAGAAGGGCTAAATGAGGTAATTCATTCCATCTATCTTTTTCCATTATCTGGCATTTCTGGTTTCCACTTTGGATTTTTGAACGAGTGTCTCTTCTTGGTCTGGCATAGGTAACATAGGCCTTAAAAACCTCATCATGGCCCCAGGTGTATAGTAGATCACGCATTAGGAATATTGCGAATTTCTAGAACGGTCAATATCCATTCTGCAATAAGAATCGTTTGATTACTTGTTTATTATGTTTTTTTTTTTTTTTTCTGACGTATTCCCAAGCATGGCATAGATATTTGGTGTTCCTAGTATATGAAGATGATTGGTCGGTGTTGCCAACATATGGAGTTGAAATTCAAGTAAATAGAGGGTTGTCTATGATTGTGTGGCAACAACTAATATCAGATATGAATGCTACCTGCAGCTAAAAGGTAGAGTGCAAAATCTACTGGTTGGTCAGATGGAGAGGATCAAAAGTATGGCGAGCAAAGACGATAATCCATGATTTCATGCATAATTGTACCAAGTCTGGAGTCGAGGATAACAAGTTGGTAATGGGAGGAGCCAGCTGTGTAGTCTGCAATACATATGGAGATGGCTAAAATCATCCAGGTTCAGCGGTTAAAAAAAAAAAAAAAATCTTACACTTTTAGTTCGTTCTGAGCACTCAAAATCTATATCAACCAGCCAAAGAATGTTGACAGAAGAAGGAGCGGGAAGTGGGATGAGTACAAATGTCAAACCTGCAACAAGAAGCAGATGCTTTGGGTTGTCGTCCATTGTCTATTCTAGAGGAATGGTTCTGTTATGACAAATGGTGGAAATGAATATTTTGGTTCTGTTATGACTCGCTCTTCCAACAAAGTATCCAACCTTCATTGAAACAGATAGGCAAGTTGGATAAAGAATTGGAATATAATAATATATTCCAACGTCAGTATCATAATAATATTAGCTCTATACATATTCCTTTTGTACAAGCTCTTGTATTCAATTAAATATATTATATCAAATGAAATTGTCCAATTAAAATTGGTAAATGTGAAGTATAGAAAACATGTATTTATAATGTGAACTTCGCTTTTAATATATAATAAATACTAAATTAATATATATGTTTTATGCTATCAATAAAATTAAATATATTAGTTGCTTAAGGTGTGTTGCACAATTTTTATTTATTTTAAAATTAAATTTATAGATGTAATTTAATAAATTTATTAATATTTGATATTAATTTATAATATTTTAAAAGATAATATAGTAAATTTATTATTTTTAAATATTTTTAATTTCTTTTAAAATTTTAAAATTTTATTAATATAATATATATAAATTTATTTTAATATTATATAAATTAATAGTATCAATATAATTGATATTATTATTTTTAAAATTATAAATTATAATAATTAATTTATTACTGAATATTATATTTAAATTTATATGTTTATAATTAAAATTATTAATTAATTAAAAATGAATTTATTAGTTAATATAATATTAAAATATAATTAATATATTATTTTTAGATTAATCATATTATCTAATTAAGAACTTAATTTATTATTAATATATTATTTCTTAAAATTAGAATCAGTGTTTAATTAGAAATATAATTTACTAATCAATAAATTAACAGAAAAATTTATAAAATTATATTTCAACTTAAATTTGTATGTGTTAAAAAAATTTTAAGTCTCAAAAATTAATATATATAAATTATTATGATAATGTCTGTTTGCTGATATAATATTTACATCGTCAAAGATAAAACATCTTATTCTTAAGTTATTAATAGAATAAATTAGGCGGTCTCAAATAAGATTGTGTAATATAAAATTAAAACCCAATTTAATTTAGGTTAAAAGTGAGTCATGAGGTTGGGCCGTTAAAATTACGCAAAGAAGACTGGAGGCGAAATGTCAGAATTAGGCCTACCGACCAAAGCGCTAAAGTAGAGGAGAAAGAGTCCCACAGAAAGTGTTGCGCCTATTTATTATATTTTATTTGGTAGTAAGGAGCCCCTCATTTCGCTTCTCTCTAAATTTCCCTCCAATTCTCTCCTCCCTTTTGTCGTCGCCATAGGTAAGATGCAAGATTTCATCCCTTCTCTTCTCTTTTTCTCGTTTGGTGTTGTGTTCTCTCAGGTTCACATTAGATCTCTTTTTAACCTTTGCAGATCTGTTGCCTTCTGTATCGGATCGATCAATAAGCAATCACCAGATCTCAGGTTCTTCATTCTTTTGGAATTTCGATTTGCATGGCAACTCATTTGCATTTCATCCTCTTCTAATTCATTATGCCTTTTCCATTCTCAATTATACTGATGCCACGCTCTTTACTCACAATGTCTTACTGCTTTTCATGGATCATCGCTTTAATTCCTTACTATCATCATAGCCTTTGTTTAATTACTTCTTCTAGCTAATGCACAATCCTCCCTTTCTGCCCTGACTTGTTATTGTTATTATTCTGTTTTTGTTTCTCAGATAATTTTTGGAAAAGTTAGTTAATTGATATTCATGGAAACTTCTGTTGTTGGTGTTGCAAGAAAGGTAACTTTACCATGCTACTTAACCCATTTGAGTCAATTCCTCTTCTCAATCCTTATGCTCTTTATAATTTACATACTGCCTTCAACTTTTATTATATAGTTGGAGGTAACCAAATAAATGTTAGTTCAAGTCAATTGAATTTTCTCTTCCACACTCAACAGAAGTAATAAAGCAAATAAAAGAGGATAGGAAATTAGTTAAAGGGCCTACATAATTTAACGGAAAACATTCCATATTCTTCTTCTCTGCAAAGCAGTAACAGATGATGGCATTTTAATGGTCTGCCACATTCTCTGTTTATTGAGATGATTATTTTTTTTATCATTAATTAGAAAAGTGATGAGTTGTACAATTGCTTGCAGGAGGAAAATGGAGATGTAGTAGAGAAGAAGCCTACAGTTGTTTTTGTTTTGGGTGAGCAGTTTGTTTTAAGAATTTAGTGCGGAACTGTTCAAAGTATTTGCAGAGTCTGCCTGTATGAATGCTCTGTTGTCTGTAAATGTAAAAGTTCCTTCTATGCTTGTGTTAATATTGTTTCTTTGTAGTTCTTTATCTAATTATAATGGTCTTGCATTCCCATGCGTATTCTTTTTCATTATTGAACTAAACAGTTTGGGGTGAATCCAAATCAATTTGTTAATCTTTCTGTCTAAGGGTGTGAGATGTCAAAGAAGCTACAGTAGAAGCAGTCAATGTGTCTACTAGCTTTCGAGGTTCTGTAAATTTTAGAGATTACCTGAAGATATGGTGTCTGATGGAAGCACTTTCTACCATACTAAGTTATCAAGCATTAACTCGCATATATCATAGTAGTTCTGCATATATCATAGTAGTTCTTCTCCACATCCATTTAAAGGTTTTTCAATTGGGTTAATATAGAAAAACAGATATTGTCAATGTGCATTGATGCCTTCATGATTTCATAGTAAAGGGGCTAGAAAGGACTTAGAGTGTATCATATTCAGGCTGTACGTTATTTGTTCACGTGAATAGTGTCATTCTGATGGCTAGGGTCCTCTTGATAAACTCTTTCATCATATATATTGTTGAAAACGTATGCTATGTAGTTTATATTTTCTTTAATCGTGACTAAACAGGTGGCCCAGGCAGCGGAAAGGGAACCCAATGTGCAAATATTGTGGAGCACTTTGGCTATACTCATCTCAGTGCTGGGGATCTTCTTCGGGCAGAAATCAAATCTGGCTCTGAAAATGGGTATGACATATATTCATGCATACTTACACACATTTCAAATGAAGTAATCTTCGTTAGATCTATAGTGTCTGTGAGTATTCATGCTCTTGATATTGTTTTGCGAACAATTACAATTATTTGTGGTTTCTGTAAAAATAGCAAGAAATATTTCCTGCCTTGACTATTAAAGTTCGCACTCCGAGTTCAGTTTATCTCCTCTTCATGTTGGAGATATTTATCTGATCTCGCCATTATCAGTATTTAATCATTAAAATCGTTTCTTATATGACTCAGTTTCATACACTAGTGAAATTTATCAATGTAGAGAGTGTAGAAACTGCTATTCTTTAAGCATACAATTATTCAAGGACTATAAGGATTTTGGGAAAAGTAATATGCTTTTCTTTTTCTTTTTGAATAAAATAAATGGCAGTGCGTTTCTAATAATGTGTTTCAGTGCCTTTCTTGATAGGAAACAATTCACATATATCAAATCAACGATATCAGTTTAGCTTTTCTATGTAACATAAAAGCAGTATTAGGATCATTTATTGAGGTTAGTTCTCAGAAAATGATATCTTGATTTTATCTGGTGCTTGATTCATTCATGATCCAACTTCCTATCTTCACGACTATTTTTTGCATGGCATGTACCACATTATATTACAGACTTGTGCAACCCTTTAGCATTTTCTCGTTAGTAAAACACCTTGTTTCTTGTGAGTCGCAGAACCATGATTCAGAATATGATTAAGGAGGGTAAGATTGTGCCCTCAGAGGTAACAATCAAGCTTCTTCAAAAAGCAATGCAGGAAAGTGGCAACGACAAATTTCTGATCGATGGTTTTCCTCGTAATGAGGAAAACCGTGCAGCATTTGAATCTGTTGTAAGATCTCTAACAATTCTGTTTTTCAATACTGATTATTATGCCCTCAGGCTCTATTTTAGGTAGGGCAGGAGTGAACCAGTTCAAATGGCTGGCCCAGCCCAACCAGACCTACCTCTCAACATCTCTACCTATGCCAGGCCAAAAATCTTTTTACGTATATAAAAAAATATTTAATACATAACATTATAAAAATATGCATACATATGTATGTATGTATTTCAGTCAGGCTGGCTCCAACTTGAAAGTTTATTACCAAGTCTGGATTTCTTCAGGCTGGCTTGGGCAGGCCACGTGGGTACTAGAGAACTGATATAGACAGGAAAGCTTTTATTGGAGGACGTTTTTACTTTAAATCTTGTGGATCTATCAAGTTCGAAAAAGCCCCATATATTGAATATTCATATCTTGTATGTGTCTGGAGTAACTCTTCTAGCATAGTACATTTAGTTGGAAGTTTTTTTGCAAAGCAGCTGAATACAATATCACTTGCTTTTACCCTGTGAGTTCAGTAGAGAGTTATTAGAGGTTTTGAATTTGGTGGTGGGTTTTTTCTTGGTTAGTAGCTGAAGGTGAGGTGTGATCTAAAGGGGCAAACGAGCTTGTGCAGATATAATGGAATTTTTTAATTCTTTTCTTCATTAGCTCACTTTTTTTTTAGTAGGCTAAAATGATGTGTTGGACTTGAAGGGAGAGGACTAATAATCTTTGTTATTCTATATAGTTGGATTAGAGCTCCTATTTTTTTAGTGTTCATTGTTTTATTTCATCATAAAGAAAAATTCTATATTTTTCAGGGTCACGTTGTTGACTTCTGATTTAATGGTTCTTATGCAGACCAAAATTGTGCCAGAGTTTGTTTTGTTCTTTGATTGTTCTGAAGAAGAGATGGAGAGACGTCTTTTGAGTAGGAACCAGGTTAGATGAATGAGACCACTGTGTTTTCGTGTCTGTCTATGAGCACACATGCAAACACTAATTTTTCTTGGACATTTTTTATTTTTTATGTTGTTGCTTTTTCGTTATGAGAAGGGAAGAGTAGATGATAACATTGAGACAATAAGGAAGCGGTTTAAAGTTTTTCTAGAGTCTAGTATCCCAGTGGTGGAGTACTATGAATCCAAGGGGAAAGTTCGGAAGGTAATTTATATTTAATGCTTGTATTCATATATTTTTAATCTATAATTCATCTAGATTGATGCTGCTAAATCAATTGAGGAGGTCTTTGAGGATGTTAAAGCAAATCTTTTTCATTTATTAACCTTTAGTTTTGTTCTCCTCACTGCAGATTGATGCTGCTAAATCAATTGAGGAGGTCTTTGAGGATGTTAAAGCCATTTTTGCTCAAAAAGATGAGAAGGTAAAGAGCCATAGTTTTATAATCATGTAGGATTTCCATAATGAAAAGAAAGTGAAATTTGGAAAAGAAATTCACCATTATTTGTTAATAAATTAGGTGATATTTGAATTGAATCACAATCACAATTTGTTTCTTTAGTCTATTGAATGAGGTGCATTCTAACTAATTGACTTGACCATTGACCTTGTACTTTTTTTATTCTAGTGAATGCTTGCTATGAGTTTGTTTACTGCCTGTATGTCAAAAATGACTTCACATGAGAATTTATTGCTTTAGCTTTAGTCAGTGCAATCTATGGTGAACATATAGCTGATATGGATTGCTTGGGTCCCGAATGCAGTCTTACTTGTTCTGAGCAGAAATGAGTTTTACTTTGTGTATGTAACACCAGATGGAAATAATAGTACGTTGAAGATAGCTACTTTATGCAAATATGATTGATTTTAGAACCAATTCAGGTATTATTGGGACCTTGTCTATAGTGACTGTAATGGGCAATAGCCAGAAGAACAGTCATATATAGTCACATACTGCATCTCTTTCAGTAGGTTTTTCTGAATATTGCAGAAACATGTAATTCAGGAAACTTTCCTATAACTATTTAACTTTCCTGTGCATTGCATATTGAATTAGGTTGTATGTGCATATCAGATAAGTTTGGGAATGTCGAAAGGCCAAAAAGAATTTCAAAACCATATATCATATGCAAATACCTTTATTTACAGTTACTTCTACAAGTTATACAGTTGTGGATAATCTCAACTGTGCACTGTCCCTGATCTGTTTGTGGTATTTGCAGGACTCTGTTTAGGTGTTGCAACTGTCCCAGTGATACTGAATCCAATATCTAGTAAGGTAATTGTGTTGCCAGGCATACTCGAATAAAACTGATTTCTTCCTTTGTGAATTAAGGCTATACAAATATAAGCAAATACAATGACCGGGTTGTTTAAATTTGGAACAAATGGGGAAAAATGAAAAATGAAAAGTCAGGCATGGTGAAAACAGAGTTGAATGAGGTTGATATTTTGATTGAGTGGGGGATGATGCTTAATTAGTGGTATTTTTGACAGTAGCTATTTTCCTTTTTCAGGTGTTGATGGTATGTGTTGTGGGCATTTGTGGGACAGGTTTGGTGATAGTTTATTACGTTAAAAGGAGGGGTATATAACTCCTCATTATTGTTACTGAATAAGGATATTCACAAGTAATAAATGGGGGCGGGGCGGGGCAGGGCAGGACAGGGCAGCATCAGCATAGCTCTTCTTATTTCTTTCAATCCTTTATCGGACTTTAGCATTGGCGAGCACTATTACTGATAGCGTGGGTAGTAAACGGAACAGAGGAGGAGGCTCTTTTAAGAATCTATCTATATTGTCCCATTCGGACGCACCAGCCACCACTCTGATTCCACTTTTCCATCCACGCTAAATTATTATGTCCTTTTTAGTTTGAAAAATAAAACCATGTTTTCTTATATTTACTAGATTTATGTTAAATAGTACATTTAATAGAAAATATATACTTTATTTCATTATATAATAATTGTCATTTTTTTAAATAGAAAAACTTTACTTCTTCTTTGTTTATATAGAATTAATTATTTATCTTATTAGAAAAGAAGTTGTAAATTTATATTTATATTTTCATAATATTATCTTAAAACCCAAATCGAAATTGCATGTAATTTTTGGTTTAATACCAATAATTTGTTCTATTTGAGATGCTAAGTTTAAAATATGAAATTGGATTAATTGATAAATGAGTTGGCAAATTTAGCAGAGGGATAAAAATATGGGCGTTAATGAGATAGCTTCTTTGTATCCATAGGATTCCGTTAGTTGGGTGTATTAATTGTAACAGATAACATTATTTGTGGGTTTCAGTTTTTTTTTTTTTTTTAATACCTAAAAGACATATATATTTATTTAAATTGTGGGCATTATTTTGATGAATATTAATTCTAACACAACAAAGCTCTTTTATTTAATTCCCATTTCTAATCTTATCTTTTGCATGCAAAGGATTAATTATTTATGTTTGCAAAAATTAATGTACATATGCATCAACCATTAATTATTTTGATGGCGCATTGAAGACGATAGCGTCCTGTTTGGTGATCCAACCTTCACTACTGAAGAAACAGTCGCATTTCATTTATCAATGTGTCTCTGCACACACTTATCCACTTCTGACTTTAACGGTCTGCACATCATCCGGTGCGCCGGAGATGCTCCTTTCTGCGCTTCAGATTGTTGATGCAATAGACTCCAATTTTGGCAATTACGTACCAATTGTGTTGGGGTTTCCTGCTTTGGACCCAAAAAAAAATTATCAATAACCGATTAGTTAAGTTTTTAAAATTAATAACTAAATATTAAATTTATTAAAAAAATAATAAAATACTACTTTTAGCATGTTGTATATTATATTTACTGATATATTAAATAAAATAAAAAATAAAAGACACGTAATAATAAAATGACAAATTTATTCATCATAGAATTTTATAATGCAATACAATATTAGAGTTCATGAATTGAAATTTAAGGATTTGGATTACTAAACTAAAAATTAAAGATTCGAATTACTAAATTTCTATTAGTCTATGATGTTTTTCATTATAAATAAAGATCACCATTACTTTCATAATATTTTTTTACAAACCAAAATGAAAAATTTTAAGATTTACAAACGAAAATAAAGAATAAAGGCTTCTACAAATATATATAAAATAAAAATTATTCTAAAGTCATATCACCAAAAAATTCGTGTTGTATCAAAATATAATGCTAATAAAATAATAAAATAAAATAAAATTTTTTATAAAATAAATCTTAAATTAGAAAATATTTTAGATTTGGCACCTATACACTAAATTAATAGATAATTAATATATATTTATTAATTTTAACTGATAAAGTATGTGTCACTCATGTAGTATCAAAATATAAAATATTTATAAATACGTGAGATTCTAGTGTTGGTCGGGGTGTATATACTAACCCTAATTAAGAATATCTCTTTAAATTATTTTATATTTATAAATGAATTTGTTTTATTACACCTGGTGTATAATATAAATGACTGGGTGTAAAAAGAGTTGCAAAATTATAAATGACTGAAATATATGTCTGTCATTAAATAATTATGGGTGTAAATACCTACCAGCAATTTTGCCTTTATAAAATCGATAAGGTAATGGTCCTCCAAACACACATATCTGCATAAGGTATGGCATCGAGGCCAGGAATTCTCACTGACTGGCCATGGAAGTCTCTAGGCGACTTCAAGGTTTACGTTCATCATATTCTTCTTTTTCTTTTTGTTTTGTGAAGGTTCTTTCTATCTATTTTTATTGGCAGGACTTTCAAAATTAATGTGAGGGAGCTTGCATCAAACCGTATATGTTTCGGTTGTCGTCGTATACAGTATATGTATAGCGTCATATATAGTATAGAGTTTGTAGAGTAATGTTAATGATGTGATGCAGTATGTGATTCTGGCACCATGGGTGGTTCATAGCATATACTCGTTCGTGGTGAAAGAAGAAAAGGAGAGGGACCTCACCAGTGTTCTGATATTCCCATCGATTCTATTGAGACTACTGCATAACCAGATATGGATCTCTGTTTCTCGTTACCAAACTGCAAAAGGGAAGAAAAGGGTGGTTGATAAGTGCATTGAGTTCGACCAAGTTGACAGAGAAAGAGATTGGTTAGTGCGCCTGTGTGTTGTTTATCTATTCTTTCTACGTATAATCAATGTATAATGTTGTGTGTAAGTTAATAATAGTGCAGTAATAATAATTGGCGCTGGCATGGCAGGGATGACCAGGTGTTATTGTACGGAATAATAACGTACAGCATAAACATGGGAGTTGCAGGGGCATCAAACATGCCAATATGGAGAACAGATGGAGTGGTTTTAACAATGATATTACATGCTGGTCCTGTGGAGTTTCTTTATTACTGGTTACACAGAGCTCTTCACCACCATTACCTCTATTCTCGCTATCACTCCCATCACCATTCCTCTATTGTCACTCAGCCCATTTCCTGTACGTAACACTAATGTAATTTTTTTCAAAAATCACTACTCATGCTTGCTTGTTTTTTATATATATATAATTAACTGCATTCGTATCTGCAGCTGTAATTCATCCGTTCGCTGAGATTCTGGCATATTACCTCCTATTCTTAATCCCAATATTAGCTTCCATATTTAGTGGAACAGCCTCTGTCGCATCTGCTGTCGGTTATATATTTTACATTGATTTTATGAACAACTTGGGACATTGCAACTTTGAGATCATTCCAAAATCTCTATTCTCTTTCTGTCCTCCTCTTAAATACCTCATGTATACTCCCTCGTAAGTACTTACTATGTATCTTTGATTAATTTGTTAATTTCTTCATCAGGTACGCTAATTAATCGTTTTTGACTGTGCCTACAGATTCCACTCACTCCATCACACCCAATTTCGAACTAATTACTCGCTCTTCATGCCCTTTTATGACTACATCTATGGTACTATGGACAAATGCTGTGACCAACTCCACGAGGCTTCCCTTGCAAAACCTCAGGACTCGCCTGCTCTTGTTCATTTAACGCACTTCACAACCCCCGACTCCATTTATCACCTGCGACTAGGATTTGCTTCCCTGGCATCCAGGCCCTCGTCTTCTTCCGCATCCAGTTTTCTTTGGATTTTCTACCCACTCACTTACTTGTTCATGGTTTTTGCATGCTTCTTTGGCCGTTCATTTGTCGCGGAGAGGAACTCCTTCAAAAACCTTGTATCACAAACTTGGATCATACCCAGATTCAGAAAACATGCAAGTCACTACTCATTAATTTGTTTGCAAATTCAGTTGCTTTATATCTCTTTACTCAAAGTAATGTGAATTATTAATTGCTAACAACATATATGAATTTTGAAATTCCTAGTACCTGCTAGAATCGGAAACCACTGCTATCAATGATTTGATCGAAGAAGCTATAGCAGAAGCGGAAGCAAGGGGCAGTAAGGTGTTGAGCTTAGGGCTTCTGAATCAGGCAAGTAGACGTGCAACCTGGATTATATTTTAAATAGATTCCAGTCTGCAACGTAAATGACATATATTTGAATTAATTAAGTTTTAGTTATAAGTAATTAATTATTTTAATCAAATTTTTGCACCAACTTGGATTCAAGTAATTCTTTTGGGCAGAAGAAAGCTACCTTGTTTTATGCAAGGATATAATATTTTAGGTTCTTTGCACGGTTGGAATAGTAACTGTTCTAGCATATGATGCAGGGAGAAGAGCTGAACAGAAATGGGCAGATTTATATAGAAAAACACCCGCAGCTAAAAGTAAAGTTGGTTGATGGAAGCAGCTTAGCTGCAGCAGTGGTGATCAATAGCATCCCAAAAGGAACAATGCAAGTGCTCTTGAATGGCAAGTTCAACAAGGTGGCAAAGGCCATTGCCTCAGCTTTATGCCTTAGGGGCACCCAGGTGCTACTCTTTTATACACATATTCTACATATATAAACATTACAAAAGCTAAGCAAGTGTGTTGGGGATTACAGATTGTGGTGTTAGATGAAGAGGGATACGGAAAGGTAGGACTGCAAAATGAAAAGGTGATGGTAAGCAAAAGTTATGATCAAAAGATATGGTTGGTTGGAGATGAAATAAGTGAGAAAGAACAGTTACAGGCTCCTAAAGGGACACTATTTATACCCTTCACACAATTTCCTATAAGACGAATACGCAAAGATTGCTTCTATCAAATCACCCCAGCAATGCTATCACCGGATTCTCTGCACAACTTGGACTCTTGTGAGGTTAGAAGATCGTGAATGTTATTAATTTGATTGGCTGTCTTAATTTAGAAATTAATAATTATACAAAAATGAAAATAGAATTGGCTGCCAAGAAGAGCAATGAGTGCATGGCGGATAGCTGGGATAATTCACGCTTTGGAAGAATGGAAGGTGAATGAGTGCGGTGAGAGCATCTTCAGCATCCACAGAGTTTGGGAAGCCAGTCTTCACCATGGGTTTCGCCCCTTATCAATCGTCTATTCATAATTACACTTTTATTATGTAAGTATTTTAGAACAGAGATACACATTAATTTTGGATATTGTAGGTGAGGTAGAGTTGAGCAGCTGGGAAAGTGATGAATCCCTGATTCTGTGAATTTGAAGCTGTTGTTGGGCATTAACTATTAAATAAAATAATGATGGAGTTAAAGATATTGTTTTTGTTAGTTAAGAAAGTGTGAAAAGAAAGAATATTTTACTCAACTAATAAATGACACTGCTGATTCCAATTAATGTTAATTAACTCCAAATTACACCCAATTTGCAGGCAAGTGAGCAGTTCACTGTCTCCTTTCTTTCCTGATTTTTCTACCTTTTTTTGTTTTATTTCTCTGGCAAGTGAACATGAAGCATCTTCTTTATTATCACCATCACCGCAAAACATCTTCACCCAAAATCCATCAAGATTTCCAGTGGCTCTTCCTTCACTGTTTCTTTAGCCTCCTTCCACACTTCTTCTTCATCTCCACAACAACTCCAAAAATCACCTTCACCTTCATCTTCATCCACCGATATAACATCACAAATAGTTACATGACCCTCCATCTTCTCGAACTCAGTATTTGAGTAAATCTTAAAACCTTAAGAAATTATATATATATCAAACTCTAAAACAAACCAATGCATCAACCTGTTGTTCTAGCTTCTATTTATTTGCAAATCACAACGAAAAATTTACATTAAAATCCCATCACTAAGCTCCTTATCAAGTAAAACCTGAAATACAGAATCAATAAAAAAAAACTCATGATTTTAGCACCCTATTCTCCCTAAAATTACCAGAAAAAATAGCGCATCAATCAATTATCTGACTGCTTGTACCTCCACATTAAAATCAATGATGGTTGTAGTGTTGCTAGAGAATGAATCTTAAGGTGTTAAAGAATACGGTGAGAATATGAGATTTGAGGTTTAGGCTTTTTCTGTTTAATGAATTTTTGGGGAGAAGACATTAGAGAGAGAGAAACTAAAAAGAAATTTTTTGTTATTTTAGTATTTTTTATTATAAAAAGTAACCATACTTTATTTTAATCCACCAATAAGATAATAACAACTTATATAATTTTCTTAAGAAAAAATTAATAACCTGTAATTATATGTTACCGAGTAAAATGAATTTTGATAAAGTAACGTAAGATAATTTTGAAAATTTATACATCTTAAAATATATGAAAAATCAGTTTAATTTATAAAAAAATATGAAAATAATTGTCATTTTTCATAATTTAGCTATAAATTTTGCCATTTTGAAGAGATTTAATATTTTTCATAAATTGATTAATTTTTTTATAAACTATTAAATTTCATAAAAGTTATTATTTTTTCATAATATCATCCATTTTTTTCGCAACTAGTTTCGCTTACGAAAAATTAGTGTAATTTATGAAAAGATATGAAGATAATTGTCATTTTTTGTAATTTAATAATATGTTTAGCGATTATGAAAAATATAATATTTTTCATAAATTATTAAATTTCACAAAAATTATTATTTTTTTGTAATATATTTATGAAAAATTAATATAATTTGTAAAAAAATATGAAGAAGATTTTCATTTTTTATAATTTAGCAATATATTTCGCTATTACAAAAAATTTAGTATTTTTATAAATTTATCAATTCTTTTGTAAATCATTAAATTTTGCAAAAATAATCATTCTTTTGTAATACCATTTATTTTTTTGCAACTAGTAACACTTACGAAAAATTAGTATAATTTACAAGAAAATATAAAAAAGATTATCATTTTTCGTAATTTAATAATATATTTCATGATTAAAAAAATTTAGTATTTTTTATAAATTTATTAATTTTTCATAATATCAATTATTTTTCCGCAACTAATAAAACTTATGAAAAATTAGCACAATTTACGAAAAAATATGATAAGTATTCTCATTTTTTATAAAATATGAATTATTTTTATAATTATAAAATTGTAGAGGGTTCAACAAGTTACCAATCATCTTTACTTATAGAATTTTAAGGATAAGATTTAATCTAATTAAAAATCAATGGTCTTTAAACAAAATAAAGTTATTTTATTTTAAACAAAGTCACCCTAGAAAGAACCTTTTAAAAAATTTGTTTGTGTAAATTTTATATTATTTTAGTAATGTGTCTCTTTCAGGCGTGTACTTTGGGACTGAATAAGGGGTAAGTTAGCTAATTTAAAAAATATCTTGGGTAAATTGGCCAAGAAAGTTAATTCGGAGTTAATTGGGTCCTCCTTACCAGTGCAGGGAGCAAATTGCTACTTTAACCCATTCTTAAGACTGCGAATATGTATGACATATGGGCAGGCATGAACCCATATTTAAGTAATAATAATAACAAAGGTATGAATGGAAGCGTGATGGACTAAGATCATACACAGAGAGAGTATTACATTAACAGATAAATGGCGAGCCTCATTTCATTTCATTCATCCACAATAATAATAATAATAATATATATATATATATATATATATATATATATATATATATATATATTAAAGGCTTTAGCAGCTTTATTTTAGAAAAGAAAGATCCCAAGCTTATGCTATATATATGTGAAGTTTTGCGTGTGGGGGGGTTGGTAAGCTTTTAAGGCACAGCTTTATATGTCTGGAAATGAAAAAGCAGCAGCAGCAGCAAAATGAGGCATTAAATTGGTGGGGAACCCAATATTTAGAATTGAGTGGAGGGTATAAGCAGTAGAGGTTTAAAGCCATGGCAGAGAGTAGCTTGCCAAACCCTGTCCACGTCGAACATGGTGTATCCGCATTCATTCACATTCCATCCTTCCAGCCCATGCACTATTCCTGCTGCCCGCCATGCGCTCATCACCCTTCTTGGCAACCAATTCTTGTTTCAACGGACACCAACACCAACACTAATTACTTTTACCCAATAACATCATACCAACCACATTCTGAAACCAATCAATTATTTCACCTACCTCACAAGAGTCCACATTTTCAAGAGCCGAGGGAGCTACCACTGCGGGTGTACTGTAGTAGAAGCAGTCATTGCGTGCTTTCTTCGGTGGAAATTGGGACACTGGAATGAATACCGTTCCTTTACTTGCCTTCTTTTGCTCCTCTTCCCTCAACCCATCGTCTACTAGCCACGTCTGCACTTTTTTACATTTATTTATCTCACTTTTTCATCATCTCCATCTCTATTTCTCAGTTCAATTATTGGCATACATTACGCACCTTTAGCGAATAGTTTTTTGAAAGAAGCACGTTTTTGCCACACTCGCTGTTGGGTGATGCCTTAATCAGCTTCTCGTAATCTTCCTTGAGGGTTGTTGCTACCTATATATTCATATTCAATCAATATATTTATTTTTAATCGCACAACAAAAAAATGTCATTAATATAATACTGAATATTGACACCTGAATTCCCCTCTGACACAAGCCCAAAACAACAGCAAAAGCAACCTTGCTCAGCCTTCCCCTAAACAGAAGTTGGGTTGTCCCTTTCGGAATGCTATTAAGCACAACTGCTACTGCTAGACTGCTTCCGTCCACCACCTTTATTCCCAACCTTGGATGCTTCACCATGTATGCCTCCCCATACCTATTCAGCTCCTCCCCCTGCATTCATATTTCTGGTTTTCTTTCTTTTGGTGCATATATTACTAAAAAAGTCTGATGCTTATACGAATAAAGTGTATGTCTAGCTAAAAAATAAAGCAAACTAGCCTGATTCAAGAGCCCAAGACTCAACACTTTAACGCCTTTTGCCTCTGCTTCGAGTATGGATTGTTCAATCATTTTGTTAATAGATTCATTTTGCCATTGTATGGTGTACTGCAACAGCAAGTAGACAAATCAAACAGCATCTAATTTGATATAATACAATACAGTTGCATTAATTAATAACACTCACTTGGATTTTGTATTTGGGTATGACCCAAGTTTGCAATCTGAGTTTGTCAAATCGATGCCTCTCGAGTAGAAAAGTGCGACCGTAAATCCGAGCGAAGATCATAGTCCAAAGGGTAACAGGCCACATTAACCAAAGGTACCATTTGGATGATTGTGGGATGGAGGCCAAGTAGGCAAATCCCAGCCGTAGATGATATATGGAATCCGGTGTAGTCATATGGGTCAGGTGCACCACATGAGCGATTTCCTCTTGCCTTTTAAGGGAGCTTTCATAAAGGGAATCTGAAGATTTGTCCATGGTTCCATAGATGTAATCATAGATTGGCATGAAAAGCGAGTAATTTGTTCTGAACTGAGTGTGGTGAAGCGAATGGAACCTGCATGAGTACACCAAAAAGAAAAATCCCCTTTAAAATCACAAAAAGCAAACCTTTAAGTGGTTATTGTAATTAAAAACTCTTTATTATCTTCTTCCCTAACAAGCTAATAATTACAAGTGGGGTGGGTGCTTTTGTTAATTACAAGTGGGCTTGAACAGTGAGCAGCAATTGAAATGCAAGAAGTTCAAGTGTGGACAGTTGATGGATGGGGAGGGGAGGGGAGGTCCACAAAAATATAAACACAGAAACGGTAACATACGACTGATAGGGCATTTACGTTTTGATGGACGTAAAATGACGACGGCAGTAGGGGAAGTTAATTAAGTAAGTTGGTGGGGAGAGAGAGATGGAGAACTTACGAAGGAGTGTACATGAGGTACTTGAGAGGTGGAAAAATGGAAAAAAAGGATTTAGGAATGAGCTCAAAGTTGCAGTGACCCATATTGTTCATGAAGTCGATGTAAGTAATGTAACCACAGTATGCTGCAACTGAGGCGGTTCCACTCAGCACCGTCGTCAATAATGGTATTGCGAAGAGGATGAAGTATGCCAAGTGTTCTGCAAAAGGATGAATCACAGCTGCAAAAACACAAAAACAAGATTGAATTTTATTACTTTTCTTGACAGAATAAAAATTACAACAGATATCTTACATGTAATGGGCTCTGTAACTATGGAGGAATGGTGATGGGAATGATAGCGAGAGTAGAGATAATGATGATGAAGAAGTCTATGAAACCAGTAGTAAAGAAACTCGACAGGCCCTATATGAAGCAGAATTGTTATGATTATACTGTCTGCTCTCCACATTGGCATTCGATTCGCCTGCGGGATAACCATCGCCCCCACGTAAAATAGGATTCCATTTAGCAGGACCTGATCATCCCTGCCAATCATCCATTTACATTTACATGTAACTATATTTATATATATATATATATATACACAGACACATACACATTACGCATGCATAATTTTAAAACTACATATATACTGACTGACCAATTTCTTTCTCTGTCTACTTGATCAAATTCAATGCCTTTGTCGATGATCCTGTTATTCCCTTTAGCTGTCCGATATCTGGATAGGCTGATCCAAAGCTGGTTGTGAACCATCCTCCACAACAAAAATGGGAATATTAAATAGCTTGGATTTTCTTTTTCTCCCTTTACCACGATTGAATATATGTGGTTAATCACCCACGGAGCCAATACCACATGCTGCACAAAATCAACGCCTTAATATTATTAGCACATCATTTCTAAACAAGAACAACAACATACATACATATATGTAACTGGTGCAACATTTTTAAGCTTGGTAATTGTGTGTGTCCATGCATGCATAACATGGAGGGGGAGGAGGAAATGGTGTGTCCCCCAACCAAAAAAGAAAAGATAAGCGCATTCAACAAATAATCAGCACACCTTGAAGCTTCCAAGAGGCTTCCATGGCCATTCACTGAAAACTCCAGGCATAGAAGCCATACTTTGTTTTGCTGAGTTAGCAACTCCACAACAACTGTCTATTAATATATATAGGAAAAAATGAAGTGGAATGAATGATAAAAAATTAAAAGATTCGATTCCCTCGTATTCTTTTGGAAAAGGGCATTCTTTAAAACAATTTTTTCTATTATATAATGAAGAGTGTTTAAAAAATAAAGAAGATTATTGAAAGTATTTTATTACATTATATAATTAAGAATATAAAAGATGAACATGGTACGTGGGAGAATGCGAAGTATTAATTAGTTCAACTGCTGAAGAGGCGTGTGGACGAATGGGAGAGTGGCATGTTGGAGAAACCATAAATGAAAAGCTATAACAAATTTATTGCTGAGATTAAAAAAGAAGCTTCTCATTTATTGGGACTGCTAATATTAATGTAATCTAACATCAATCTGGAAACATGTCACCAGTAGCAAATGTGGTCACAAAGGAAAAATGGTTTTTGGAAGAAATAGAAAATTACAAGTAATTGTCAGCAGCAGCAGCAGCAGCAGTTTTAATGGGCAACAGCATGCGTTGTTTGATGTACAGTTACAGAGTTCATCATCTTTTTGTGTTCCCAGTTCCCAGGTTCGGCCCAACTGTTTCAGGAAAATCATCAAGGCACGCAAAATACTTGCTTTTACTTTCAGCTGCTTTACTCGCATTTTCACATCCAATTTGCATGAATGCCTTCGCCTCATCTTTTATCTATCAATCGCTTCTTAACTAATTATCCATGTCCGTCTCCCAAATTCTATCCACTTTTGTCTCTCCTCTGCCACATACATCTTTTAATTCTTCCTTGCGTTCAAATGACTCCATTCAATTCCAATTCACAAAATGGAAACAATTGATACGTCTACTTATTGCAAACTAACATGTATACAAACTTTCAAACACCATTTATACACGCGCGCGCTATATATATATATATATATATATATATATAAATTCTGCGAATACTTTATTTTAATCTATCAATAAGATAATAATCATTTTTTTAAAAAAAATTGGTAATATATAATTACAAGTTAACAATTAAAATGAGATTTGCTAGAATATAAAAAAATTAGCTTAATTTGTAAAAAAAAAAAAATTATTAATTTTCCTTTTGTAATTTAACAATAAATTTTGCGATTATAAAAAAATTTAGTATTTTTAAATTTGTCATTTTTCGTAAATCATTAAATTTTTCAAAAATTATCATTTTTTTGCAATATCATTTAGCTTTTCGCAACTAGTTTCACTTATGAAAAATTAATCTAATTTACGAAAATATATGAAGATGTCGTCATTTTTTGTAATTTAGAAATATATTTCGCAATTATGAGAAATTTAATATTTTTCCTAAATTTTATAATTTTTTCATAAATTACTAGATTTTGCAAAAGTAATTATTTTCTCGCAACTAGTAATACTTATAAAAAATTAGTATAATTTGTTATAAAAAATTAAGAATATTATCATTTTTTCATGATTTAATAATATATTTCGTGATGACGAAAATATTTAGTATTTTTTATAAATTTTTTATTTTTTAGTAAATCATTAAATTCCGTAAAATAATTATTTTTTCGTAATATCATTCATTTTTTTACAACTAATAGTGCTTACAAAAAATAGTATAATTTGTAAAAAATATAAAGAAGGTTATCATTTTTTACAATTTAACAATATATTTCGCGATTATAAAATATTAAATTTCTCATTCTTTCGTAAATCATTAGATTTTGTAAAAGTAATCATTTTTCCGTAATATTATTTGTTTTTTCGCAACCAGTAACACTTATGAAAAATTAATTTATTTTACTAAAAAAATATAAAAATGATTATCATTTTTTGAAATTTAGCAACATATTTAGCGATTACGAAAAATTTAATATTTTTCGTAAATCATTAAATTTTAAAAAAATAATTGTTTTTTCGTAATATCATTTTTTTGTAACTAATAACACTTATGAAAAATTAGCATAATTTATAAAAAAATATAAAAATGATTGTCATTTTTTATTAAATATTAATTATTTTCGTAATTATTAAACTATAGAGAGTTCAACAAGTTGCAAATCATCTTAAGATTTAAACTAATTAAGAATCAATGGTGTTTAATACAAAATAAAGTTACTTTGTTGAATGCAAATTTCAGAGTATATGTCTTTTTTTTCTTTTTGAGACACCTTCACTTTATTTTTAACAATATGTATTATTCTTTGGTGGAAAAATTAAAATAAAACTTATGAAACTAAAAAAGAGTGACTATGAACTCCCTGTTTCTGCTTGCTAAAAGAAATGCATATATGTATCTCCTGTTTCGGTTGTTTCTCTAGTAAAATTAGATATGGGTTTTGGCACTTTGTTAGTCATGCCTTTCAAAGGCTAATTAATTCTGCCAAAATCCATATGACTTCATCCTTCAAAAGCTGAATATGTAGGTAAGGAAAGTCAAGTTAGATTAGGTTTAGTTGAATTAAATGTTAAATGAGAGAGATGATTAAGTGTCTGACCGAAGCACATCAGTATTAGTATATAGGCAATTATAGCAAAGGTAGTGTAACATCCGGAATTTTTTTTTATATATTTAATAGTGAGTTTTTATTTAAGTTAATTTTAGCTTTATTTTTATTCAAATAAACTATTTGAGAAATGATTATATTTTGGTTATTCAAATTTTCCCAAATGCATATTTATATAGGTAAAATTATATATTGGAAAATTTTGGAAAAAATTATAAAGGATGTTTTAATAAAAGAATTTTGGGAAAATTGGTATTATAATTGATTAGTAGTATTAAATTTTAAGTTGGAATTTGATTATTTAATTTAATTGTGTGTTAGGACTAAATTGGAAATTTATTTTGGAATAAGGATTAAAAGTATAATTTTTTTTTTGTGAGGGTTTAATGGAAATTTGTGAGTTTGGTATTTTCGTAAATAAATATGTCGGTCAGGGGTATTTTTGTAATTGTGTATTTTCAATAATTCGGATTTGGCCCAAATTAAATAGTTAGGGGCTTAATTGAAAGGCTAAAAAGAAGTTTGGGGGTCAAATTGGAATTCTGCAGGACCAAATTGTAAGTAATTAAGAAAGTTGAGGGACCAAATTGTAATAAGGAAAAGTTCATGGGTCAAATGTCGATATTGAAGGGAAAGAAATCGGGGAAGAAGAAAGGAGGAGAGAGAGAGAGTCACCGGGAGAGAGAGTGAGGGGCCGCTGCAGGCGTCGATGGCGGCCGGGCGTGGCGGCGTGCGGCGTCTGGGCGGCCGGAAGTATGGGAAGAAGCGGGAAGGCGGCTTCCAAGCGTGTTTCCGGCGTTATTGGCGGCCGAGTTGGGTGGCGATCGGCTCCCCGGCGATGGCTCTCTCGGCGTGGCGGGGGTGGTCTGATTGCAAGATCCGGCAAAGTGAAACTTAGAGTGGCGGTAGCGTTTTGGGCTTTTCCGGCGAGCTCCGGCGGAGGATGGATGATCGGAGGACGTATCCCGACTTTCCTCTGCTCAAGCTTCGCGATGGCACCGGTTTGGTGGCGATCGGGCTTCGTTTGCGAATCGACGGTCGAGATCATCTGCAAATTTCTCCGGATGATCGGGTGTCAGATCGGAAAATCGGAAGCGGGGATCGTCATCGGTAGCGGCGGTAGAGCGATCGAGCGTCTCGGTAATTTTCTTTGGCCCGTTAATTTTAGAAATTCTTGGTTTAATTGTGTCTATTGGATGGTATTGTGTATTTGATGATATTGTGAGTCAAAAATAATTGTCTGTCAGTTTGCCTGCCTTGTATTTTGTGCTGTGTGGCGGAGTCGGGAAATAGTGAAGTTTGGGGACCCGACTCCTATTGTTTGAATCGTTAAGTATTTGAAGTGTTCTTCTGGCAGGTCCTGGACCCGTTTTTACGGGGGGTAGTGTTCGTGTTGTAGGGGAGGTTCTGCCGGATTTTCGATAGAATTTTCCCGAGTCGAGATTCTTAGACAGTCAGTCCTAGGATTAATGATCGATTGTTTCAGCGTTTTGATAAATTGTTTTCCGTGATTAGATGATCTGTATGTTCGACTCGCTCCAACCGAGGCACCGGAGCAGAGCTAGGAGGTCGCCCAATCCTGTGAGTTAAAGTCATTTAATCTTTGCGCTATTGCTAGCCTGATTTTAATATGCTATTTAGAATTCGTGCTTAATATGATTATTAGTATCGCAAGATAAATGATTTCACTTGATTATTAATATTTGAAATAATATAAATATTATTATTAGTATGTTATAATAAGATAAACGTTATTATTTTTCCCCTCACAAATTGCACGTTGTTTTACCTTAAATCTTTAATCTTTATTTCGATATGTGTTGGTTGAGTTTATCAGATAATGATATTTATTATATGTGATGATTGTGTCTTGGAAAACGTGGCTTGTAGAACATGCCACTTTGATGGGTTACATCGGGACGGCGTCTTGGTAATGATTATGGACATGTAATAAGATTTTCATGGGTTTGCCCTGGTCGAGCATGGCTCTGTGGGCTGATTTGTGTAAATTGCCGGAGGTAAGGTCCCTGGTCGAGCATTGCTCTCGGGGCACCGGCTTATTTGGATACTTAAGTGACTGACCGGAGGTAAGGTCCTGGTCGAGCATTGCTCTCGAGGCGCCAGTCTTATTGGATTAAGAGAGCCGAATGGCTACTAGATTTCTTATTTGGATACTTAAGTGACCAGACTGGAGGTAAGGTCCTTGGTCGAGCATTGCTCTCGGGGCGCCAGTCTTATTGGATTAAGAGAGCCGAATGGCTACTAGATTTTGGGGTTTACGGTTCTACCGAGCCACTCGTCCCGTAAAAGTAAAAATATATTTTTATTTATTCATTTATTTATTTATTATGGTATGATTATAATATGGATTGTATTTACGTGCATGGTTGATATTTTGATTCGAATGATTAATATTTTATGTGAAGGAAATAGTAGGGTATGATTATAGTATGGTTTGATATACTGATTTGAATAATCTATGTTTTCTGAGAAGAAGCAATAGTCCCTAGATTATTTGATTTTAACTCACTCGAGACCGAGTCTCCATTTATATTTTTTTTCGATTCGTGATCGTTAGTTCTCCGCGACTCTTATTGAACCTTGACTCCTTCATCATCGGGTGTATGTAAATTGGTAAATCTTAGATTCTCCGCAGTAGTAATAGTAAATGTATCAGTTGTAAATTTTCTGAGCTTTAGGTCTCGCCTAGTTTTACGTGATCAAATATTTATGTAGAATGTAGTACGTTAAGATAAAGTGTGGCTTTAATAATATTAATTTGAGATGAGATTTGTTTAAATCGGTGAGTGTCGGACTTACTACGGGTTTGGTGGCCTTCTACCCATTCCAAGTCTGGGTCACGGCCCACGGGTGGGGTCGTGACAGATAGGAACAAGATTCATAAATAATAATAAATAAATAAAAAACAGCATGCATGCGTCTGTTTGGAAACAGTATGATTATGTTAAATGTTTGCTTTGTTATTTTAAATCTATTGAAGCTGAAATGGCTGATTTGATATATCTCATTGTTTTGGGTCATTTATTTCTCGACGAGCGAATTTAAGGTTTGGACAAACAAAGTATATGTTAATAGACTAAGACCAATATAATAATAGGATTTAGAAGTTGACATTACATTTATTTATTTACTTATTAAAAGGTAGAGTCCCTCCCTTCTCTTATCCACTCTGTTATTATCAGCTTTTCTTTCCCAATAATACTTTCCATACAACACTTATATATATATATATAAACTAATGCATGTAATTTATTGTCAGATTTTATCTTTTAAACTTAATATTATATGCACATGCATTGGTGTGTGTGAGCGGTGAGCCAAGGCACTCTTAATCTTAATAATATATTTGGCTGTGAAGCTGCGACCTGCTCAGAACTCATTCTAGATTTCCTCCCATCCCATGTTTTTGGATCTTCTGTCGCTTTCCTCTGGTTTTAGTAGTATTTCTCTTGGAGGTGATTGCTTTGTTAGCCAATACAAAACCTTTTAATATGAGTTTTCGATTTCAGTAGTCGAGTATGAAAATAATATAAGGAACCAGGTTGAAAAAAGTTAAATGGTATACGACCAGTTAATTGGACACTTTGAGCTCAGCTCAAAATATTAATGGCTGTTCCAACAGAGTCAAAATGGTATGACAGGATACATCACTTTCTCTCAAGACTAAACTGTAAGGGTGCTCAGATGATGCAGAAGACGACCAGGAAAACATATATTTATTAGGCAGCAATGCAAGAGGTAATAAAGTGGAGTAAGTATATTGAAAATAATTCCTATGCATGTACGGTGATGATTGGTGATAGCAGGCACAGTCTTCAACACAGCTGGCTTCTGGAATGGATTGATAAAAATACATTTAACTTCTGCAATAAAAATAAATGACGGGGGGCCTTTCCTGTTATTAGTTTGTTTGTTGCTTCCATCAGCACATGGATTCTGCTGCTAGTATATTTATATCTTATCCTTACCCGACAACAATAGTAAGCATGTCATTAAACTTTTAATCAATTTTAACTGAGTTTTAAAAAGAAAATCCTAAATACAAATACCCTTTTTATTCTTCCTGTTCTTTATCACCACGAACTAAACTAATTATTCAAAGTATGTACATTATTTCCACCTTCATCTGTTTGGTAAGATTTGAAGTAGGGTGCCGGAGTCTTAAAGTGTAAGACTGATATCATGTCTCTTGGAAAAAGCTTGGGGGGCTATTCTCATCAGAGACTCTAGTTGGTGGTCGGTCCATTGTGAGTCTAAGCTAGTGTCCTGGCCAAGAAGATTGAAGCAAGAAGGAGTACTTTTGAAACTGATGCTGAGAGCGTAGTCGAAGCATATTGATCCTATTATTGCCGATATAAAGTTTCTGTTAAGTAGTTTCGAGGAAACTTCTGCGGTTGCTATTACTACAGCTGCAAACCGAATGGCATTGTATGAATTCTTTTGCTATTGGGCGTCAGATGCCCAGCTTCGGGCCTTTCTTTCGGATTGCCTTCAAAAAAGTAGGGTCTTCATTATCACAACAAGTGGGCCTAACAAAACGTCAAACCTTAATTAATTAAAAATTTAAACAGAGTCTATATGATTACATAAATTTGTTAAAAATTTTATAATACACACGTGTGATATTAATTATTACAGTATGAAATTAAAATAGTGATAAGACTTTTTTTTTATTGCTAGTAATTTATCTTTAACAGGTGCCTTGTTCATTAATTATATAAATTTAGTAAGAATCTCATGATACATATGTATTATATCAAATAATAGTATTATAATATCAGATAAGTTTGTACTGAGCCTATAAAATTGAATCTATTTCCAGCAAACTAATTTTTAGGAGAATAAATCTTATTATTTAATTAAATAATTAATTATTATCTATTTAGAAGTAAAATTTATATTAATTTGTAAAATTCAATTTTGTTAAAAATGGTGTATTTATTTATATTGTCTTAATAGGTTAAGTCGATGAATCTCCAGTGCAATAGAAAGGGAGAAAGAAAATAAACAAAAGTTGGCCATACTGCACCATGATATTTAATTTTGATATAAGAAGATACACTGTCATATTGATTACTTTTTTTTATAATGTTCAACCCCAACAGTAAGTAAAAGAGGAAACAGGTTAATATCAACCGCAACAAATGAAATTTTCTATCGCATAAATATATTATTATAATTTCAAATAGAGTACAATGAATGAGTTGGGCTGAGAAGAAATGAAACCTGCGGATTGTTATTTATAGTGGAAAAGGGCCCAGTTCTTGCTTTCAGTCCTTAGTCCATTAATTATTTTGCAATATCTTATTCTACAATGCTAAATTGGCGCGTACCAAATTCAATCAGAAACCCTAGTCGCCCTCAAGTTTCACATTTCTACTGTGTAAGTCTTGATATCTTCTTCTTTATTTTCTTTTTTTCTTTTGGTTAAAGTCTTATTAATCGGATGCCATGCCTTCATTTATTGTGTAGAAATATCTAGATTTCATCCTAAAAGTAGAGACGTTAATTTCCAGTTTGGTATGCAGTAATCTTGCCTGCAAAACTTCAAATCTAGACGGTGAAAACTGCCAACTAGCCTACCCAATAATTTCCAGTTATGGCAGTTCTAGAATCCAAAATCTACCAATCTTTCATATAGCTCTACATTTGAAAAAAAAAAAGAAAAAAAGAAAAAAAAGAGAGAGTAAAATCAACTTTTTCTTGAGAGTGTGCTGATAGTTAATTTGGCAATCATGATAAAGTTCTCTGCCCGTTCCAATTTTGTACACAGCTTGGAGCTGGGGTGTGTGATTTATTGATTATGGGACAAGCAGAGGTGGGTTGCAGCGGAGCAGAAGCAGTGTTGAACCTTCAACCCAACTCTTCAGTTGCTGTTGGTTATCATCCTCTCTTTGGTTCCCATGATGATCTCATACTCCTTGAGCTTGACCACAATCTCCTCCCTGATGTACTCCACCAAAGGTAAGGTGCGACTTCTATTTTCTTCTCCAAAAAATCCTTTCGCTTTCATTTATCTTTAAGTCCATTCAAGCGTTTCTATACTTTGTAGGGTAACATTGAGAGGTCAGCCAGATGAAGATGCAGTGCTTTGCACTCAGTCCAAAACTTACTCCATCAAGTTTGTTGGAACTTCTAATTCTTCCTTCCTCATACCTCAATCTGGTCAATTCTCTATGTACGACTACCCAGAAGATTGTGATGCCAGAGTTCAAGCCCGCCAACTTTTTGCACCCATTATTAAGCTTGCCCCTGGTAACATGGAGCTCACTGAAGTTTCTCCCAGGCTTGACAAGCTCAGGTTACTTCTCTCGGAGAACCCTTACAAGTCTGATGGTGTTCTAGACATGGAGGATTTGGACACTGGAAAAGATAAAACAGGACTGTATACATGGGATGATCTCGTCGGCATGGTTCAGGCTAGCAATAATGAATTAAGGTCTGGATTACAGGCTTTGTCAGCTGTTGAGATTGATGGGTATTGGAGAATTGTGGATGAGAAATACATGGACACAATTCTAAGGATGCTTTTGCACAATTCCATATTGAATGATTGGTCACTAGATTTTCTAAATGAAGATGAAGTTACAAATTTGCTAGCATCAGATGGATTTCCGCACAAGCTTGCCCACCATTGTTTGAATGTTTACGGCACTAAGGTTAATGGTGGTGTGGGCACAGGTTATGTGTGGAAGTTGGATGAGAGACGGGTATGTGTGCATTTTGCAAGAGAAACCTTGAGAGCAGGAAAAAAGAAGATGGAAGATTTTATGGGGGAATGGCTGAAAAAGATTCCAGATGGCATGGAGGCAAAGTTTGACATGTTGGAAGGCGAAGTTTTGACAGAGAAGCTTGGCGTTGAGACATGGGTTCGACCTTTTAGCATTTCTTCATTGCCCTCAACTCCTGCAGAGCGTTTCTCTATGCTCTTTAGGGAGCGATCAAAATGGGAATGGAAGGATTTACATCCGTACATCAGGTTTATATGTGTTCCATTTTTCTTCTATTCTTTTCAATTGTTGATACACATTTGAAGAAGTTTAATTTTCTTGGATGGAGTTTATTTTTCAGGGATTTAAAGGTACCTGGTCTTTCTTCAGAAGCTTTGTTGCTCAAATACACTCGAAGGACACAACCAAGCCTAGATGCAGAACCTATTTTCAGTGCAAGATAGTGCAAGAAAGACGCCGTTTTAGGTTTTGTAGGACAACATCTCTGTAACTAAGTGAATTTCACGAGCAGTTCGTCCAAAATGTGCATGCCAGTTTTTGGACCCTGTGTTATTAAGTGAAGTTCCCTATTAAGACTTGTCTTTTTATAAATAGAAGTATGCTTGGTATTTCTTCCGAATGGTACAGTGCTGATTTAAGTTCAGGTGAAGACAGAAAAGAAAAATGATTTCTTGAAGTCCTAACTGAATTCTGTGTTCGTAAACAAAAATGAAGATATTTAGATGGACCGGTGACATGACAAGAATCACTTCAGTTTTGTTTGAACCTTACAACAGTTTAGCCTCTCTTGTACCTTATAACATTATGGAGTAATGAGACAAATGAAAAATATTGAAGTAAAAATTGTTTGCTTATGGATGCATTCAAATTATAAATATTATTGTCTTTGGTTTAGTCTCGGTGCGACTTCCAATCCAAAAATTGTGTCTCAACAAGTAAGAATTAAGGATGAATCAAGATGAACCCACCTCCAAGGACTGTATTTGCAAAATTTGGGAATCTATCCCAAGAAGAGTATGGAAGGGCGAGTGAAGACTTGCAATTTTCTGTGCAGTGCAGAATCTGAAGGAATATGTGAGATGAGATTTATGTGTGGTCGTGATTAGGCAGTTGGAGAAGACTGAATGTTAGTTGAAGCAGCTGAGGCTCAGGCTGACGTACTCGTACGCATTAAAACTGAAATTTTGTTAGCACACATAAGTAGGTGACAATAGTGAATTAACTTTATTAGGGTCAATTCTTTTAACCTTTATTTTGAGAAACCATAATTTACTTCTTCCAAGAACCAGATTTTAAAAAGCAGCTACAGAAAAAATACATATACTAAAAATTTAAAAAATAAAATAAAATCCAAGAGCAGGTGAGGAAATGCAAAATACGGAACTCTGAGTCTTATACTTTATAGATTCACATGGAAAAGAAAGTTAGTTGTCCGTCTTCTTATTGTTTGGATTCCATCTATCTTTTGGACAGCCGTAATGCACTGAACAACTTCATGATCCTGACATTGATGCATGATAATGGCTCTTAGCTTTGTCCTTTTGGAGGGCTGTGAATTAATCTTCAGTATCCTGTGTTTCTTGTTTATTCCCAACTCTTTCATTTATGCTTATTGCTTTCTCTACTTATATAACCATTCAACTAAGTATCCTGACGCTAATTAAGTCTTTTTTTCTTCCCTGTCAAAGTTTTACCAACGGCATGATATCTTTTAATTTTTCAATAAGTAGCATGCAGCAGAGCAGATAGAGTAATTGTCTCTATTCGATCACTGTTTCAAGGTGCACGTGTAACTAGTCTTACATACTACACAACCTTGTACCTTTCTTTTTCCTTTTGCTTTTTCTCCCTTTCCTGTACTATTACTTTATCACTTCTTCTTTCTTTTTCTTTAGGTGCGATATAATAATTTTAAGCAGAGTTGATTGTGCAACTGCAATGGGATTTTGGGATTTGTTCGTGGTGGCATTGATGCCGGTTCTGAAAGTTCTCTTGGTTACTGCTATAGGCTTATTCCTGGCAACTGATGGTATACATCTTCTGGGGGCAAGCGCCAGGAATCATCTGAATAATGTAAGTTGCTACTTACCACCAGATATTCTCTTGCAGTTCATTGAAACATGATTTATAATTACAGTTGCATCCTCAGTTGTTTGTGGCTATCTGCTGCTAAGTTGATCAGTTTCCACTACTATGAGTTTTAAAAATGACAATGGTACTTGTTTGTGAACAGTTGGTATTTTATGTATTTAGTCCTGCTCTCATAGGAAGCAGCCTGGCTAACACAGTTACTCTCGACAGTTTAGTTACCTTGTGAGTTTGTTTCTTTTCAACACTAGGTTCTTGAGTATATATAAATACGGGTTAATTATCAAATTTCTGATTCTGCTTTCTAATGCTCAGTAAATTATGTACTTTAATTGTATAGGTGGTTCATGCCTGTCAATATTCTTCTAACATTTATTATAGGCTCAGCACTGGGATGGGCACTCGTCAAAATTACACACACTCCTAAACATCTCCATGGAACCATCATCAGTTGTTGCTCAGCAGGTACATTTACATAGAGACGTGCCTTCTTTTATATTTTCCCTGTCCAAGTCTATGAATGACCTTTCCTTGTCTGTTATGAAATTCCCAGGCAGCAGTTATTTAACAAGCAATTCTGAGGTTTTTATCATCAGTAAAATTAACTTATGCATTGTCTATAGGAAATCTGGGCAACCTTCTCCTGATTATACTCCCAGCACTGTGTGAGGAGAATAACAGTCCATTTGGAGATTCAACTGCCTGCTCTGCCTATGGGCAGGCTTATGCTTCACTTTCAATGGCGGTACTATCTTCAAGTCCTGTCTCTTACATGATGAATTCAAGTCCATATTAGAACAAGTTGTGTTACTTATGCGTCTTGCCTGAAGCAATTATTAAATGGAAAAGCCAGTGGATATGGATGCGGTTAACTAAATTGTTATATGGCATATTAATTTTGTTAAAACATGAGTGCCCAGTTCCTTGACAAAGGACTAAGCTAAGCAGTACTTCGTTTGCTGCTACTTGTTATTTTGGTAACCCAGGTTCTAGCCATCTATATCTGGTCCTATGTGTATTATATCATGCGGGCATCCGCCAGTGATGAATCTAAAGAAATCAATGGAAATAACACTACAATCATCATAAGCCCCTGCGGAGAAACTTCAGATTATACAGAGGCATTACTTTCAGAGGATGTTCCAACCACAGAGAATTTGCCGGCTGAGGTTGAAGTTGTGTGCGGATTTCACTTTCACTATCCGGTGCATATTTTACACACTAGCGAAAGGGCTGATTATTTCAATTACCTGATTTTGGGAACAGCTGCAGGAGTCAATCCTTCAAAGGACTAGGCAATGCATAAGCAGAATTGCGGGGAAGATGAACGTAAGGATGGTTTTGGCACCATCTACAATTGCAGCGGTATGCTCCAGCAGCTTGTTATATTTTTGTATACATTCGAGTCTGTGAGCATGGATGGGTTGTGTGGTGCAGATGGCAGGGTTTGCGATAGGAATAATATCTCCAATTCGGAAGTTAATGATCGGCGATAGTGCGCCTCTTCGTGTAATATACAGTTCAGCTAATCTGCTGGGGTAAGAAGATCTTGCTCTACCATTCATTTTCATTCTTCTCCTTCTCTAACAATGGCACTCGTGACACGATGACTAAATCTTTTGCAGGGAGGCAGCAATCCCGTCCATTACGCTCATAGTAGGAGCAAATCTTCTTAGAGGTAAGCAAGTGATTGTGGAAGAAGAGTGTTAATTAGGTTCCAGCAGAATATATATGTAATGTAAGAATAATGGCAGGTTTAAAAAGATCAGGAGCAAGCATATCGGCCATGATAGGGATAATTGGAGTTAGGTTTGTGGTGCTGCCTCCAATAGGAATTGGGGTGGTTAAAGCTGCTCATCATTTTGGGATAGTGGAATCAGATCCCTTGTATCAGTTTACACTTATGCTGCAATTTGCTGTTCCACCGGCAATGAACATCGGTACAATTGCCCAATTGGTAAACACTGGGGAAAGTGAATGTTCGGTGATAATGCTATGGACATACGCAGTGGCATCAGTCTCTGTAACACTATGGTCCGCCTTCTTCATGTGGCTCGTCTCTTGATGTCACCTCCTCCTTTCCATCACCCTTTTCTTTTAACAACCCTGCTTCCCCCCGATTCTTATCAATAAATTTTATCACCCCACTATAAAAAGCTCCTCATTCTACTATTATCACCTCTCTCGCTTAACTTTTTCTAATTTCAGCCACAATAATATTTATTTATTTACTTTCTCTTGATGCTATTGCAACTAAGGCATTTGGATCTGTAAAATGGTCTCTTTGTTTGTGGATCGTGAAATCAAACTGTGTTGCTCCTCTGTTGTTCACTTCTACTTCTACTTCTACTTCTATCAAATTCTACAGACAATCAATCTTAAACTTTTCTTTTCTTACGAAGAGGGTGTAAGAAAATTAAAACAGAAAGAAAAGAGATAACTATATTGTATTTTTTCTTTTAAATTCTTCTATAACTCACTCCTCTGAGAACATGGCTAATAACTATTCTATAAAAAAATGGAGGGTTTTAATTTGCTGTCACATAATACTAGTGACATACAAATTTATTATTTTAAATCTATCATTTATATATATTCTTTTAAATAACTAGTAACTTAAATAATTGGTTTTAATAATATTAAATTTACATTATAAAATATTACCAACTATATATGAATTTTCTTATTTATGTAATTAAAACAGCTTCTAGTTTTTCAAATTTAAATTCTTAGCAATTTCAAATTATATTAAACAAAAAAATGTTTATCTCATAAAGGTTATGATTCTAAAAAAATTATCTTATTCTATTATCGATTTAATATGTTATTGTAGGAAAAAGTACAAGTATTATATGACATTAAATTAACAACCGAAAAGGAGTTATTTGTACTAAAAATGAAAAAGTTGTGTATTTATTAAATCTAAAAGTTCAAAAGACAGGTACTTGGCCCGAGCTAAGAGTTCAGGGGTCAATTGCAAATACCTTCTTAAGTAAACTAAAAGGTCCCTTCGCAAAATTACTCCTTTTAAACGAAATCGTTTCCGTTACGAGATGCTAGAAAAATAAAACATAAACGGTGGCGCATCAAAAGATACGACGACGTGGGAAAGTGAGTTGGCAACGCAGAAGATTCCCTCTAAAACTAAAAAGTTTGGGCGGGAAATCTGAGCTGCAACTAAAGATAGGAGTGAAGTGAAGCCCTCAAAAAAAGGAAAAAAAAAAAAAAGGAGAAGAGGAATGGGGCCAAGAAAGAAATTGAAGTACTCTTCTCCGTCATCGTCATCATCATCTGCGACGAAGAAATCAAACTCAAATCAACAACAGCCTAGCAAGTATGGGATCCAACATTTCTTCCAGCGCCAAACCCAAGTCTCACAAAATCCTAAAGGAACTCCCACAAGCAATGGAAATGTCGAACCCGATTCTGCTACTCGTGCTTCTGTCTTCCCAAATCCTAAACCTCCAATTACCATTGATGGACCTAGTTCACCAATCGCTCTTCCCAATACTCGAAATCACAGGGATAATCCAGACTACATCTCCCCTGAAATTTCAAAATCCCTTCCTCTAGACCTCCGCCGCTTCAAATTCTCTCCTGGAATGGTAATGTAAATTTTTTTATTTTACTTTCTTTTTTGTTAGACGAATGCTAAATTTACAGTTGCTAATTTATGGATACCGGGGTTTGAGTCAGTTAATAAAGCAGAGCCAAGATGATGGCGGCGATGAGATCACCTGGAAGATTTCTCCAGTTAACCAAAGACTTGAAGCTGTTTCCAAGCACATTCCTTCTCTTATCAAACCATTCCCAGATTCCTTACCCATGCGCCCCTGCTCTTTCAACCTCCAGGCATCTTTTCTTCTTATTTATTTATTTATTTATTTTTGCTGTCATTAATTTTTCATTCATTTTGATGCTCCCTTGATGATTACTGTTGCAGACTTCTCTTGACAAGAAGGTCTCCTCACCAACACAGATACAGGAAGTCGCTGCAAATAGACTTGCATTAAGTACATTTCAGGACAAGCCCTCCCATGCTACTCCCCACACTCCTTTCAGAACTCCACCCTCTCTTTCATATTCCCACCACTCTGTACTTCATTCCTTCTTTATGCTCCTCTTTACTTCCCCTTTTCTTTTCTTCTCTCCCTCTGTTTTTTTTCGTATCGTCAATGTTAATGTCTTCAAATTAATAAATTAAAAAATAGAAATATCTTCTTTTAATAATTCATCTGTTCTCTGCAGCTTGCTAATGATGCTGAATGCAATGGAGTACTACTAGATCAACCAACTCTAAGGCAGCACAAAAAGGTTTTACTGTGAACCCTTGTTTTCTACCACTTTCACCTTTTTCCTTCTTGTTTCCTGAACATATAGTCTCTTGTAAACTTCAACATTTTGCAACCTCTGTTCTCGCTTCTCCACAATTTTTCTTCTAGGCATTGCTTGAACTATTAGATCAAGTTGAAGATGTCATTTGTGTTGAAGATTCTGAATCCAGCGCCAACACTGCACTTTCATCTCAACTTCGATATGAAAATGCTAATCAGATGCCTCCCAAACTTGATCCTGTGTTACAAAGAGAAGCACCAGCTTCACCAAAAAGATTCACTATGGATCATCATTTTCTTGTATTGGAGGTATGCTTCACTTCTTCCTTGCAGGTGTCCTTCATGTTTTCTGCTCTTAGCAAGTAATTGGAGAATGATTATGTTCTGATTTCTTCTCTAGGTATCTGAGAAGTACAGGCCTGCTGACCCCTTTGGTGCTTCTTCCCCATATAAGGTTTTCTTTTCTTATCTGTTAAAATTACTTAATTGGTTCTGCGAACCTGGAAAATCACAAAGGAATCCATTAATTTTTCAGGTTCTTCGCTTGCTGAATGAGCAGAATGGAGAAGAACGATCTGTCTGCCTGCTTGAGGAGTGGTACACAGCACTTTCCTTTTTCTTTTTTTCTTTGAATCTTTTTAAATTGTTTATGGACCGATGTACTTAGCTTCAGATGGTTTTGCTGCTCTATTTCCAAGGATAATGCACCTTCATAAAATCTCTTTAGGATGCTGGTTTTTCTGCTTTGTTGTTGTTTCTGAATTTACTTAATATGTTTTTTTCCAATTACATTTAAAATTGGAATCAAGTTATCAGCTTTGTTTGTTGATGGCACTAGGAGGAATATGTCCTGATCATTACATTGACGTTTCAGGTATTACAGTGTCATTGCTCCTGGAGATACTGTAAATGTGATTGGTGAGTTTGATGACCAAGGGAGATGTGATGTGGACCATGACAATAATCTTTTGATTGTTCATCCTCACATTCTAGTCTCTGGAACTCGGGTAATTTTTGATCTGAAGTAATGTTCTTTTTCACGTTCTTTTCTAATTGTAGATAAACTAGGTAGTTCTCTATAAATATTTATATTTTATTGGATATTCGTATTTCACCATATTTTTCCTAATAAATCAGAACGATTTCAGGTTGCTGCAAGTTTCAGCTGTCCAAGACGTACTGTACTAGATGAGAGGATAAAATGCCATGAGCATTCAGAAGCAGCATTAATTGGTACCATGCTGCACCAAATTTTTCAGGCTGGGCTTATGAATGAAAGTCCTACTATTAACTTCTTGGAAGGATATATGAGAACAGTTCTCCAGAAAAATATTGAGAGCTTGTATGCATGTGGAGGTGCATATATGATATATGTTGATTTACTATTGTTTTCCTGTCTCTCTTTGATTCTCTAGGTTTTTTGCTAACTAGCACATAAATGGCTAGAAAACCTGGGATTCTTACTAGGTCCTGGGTCCAAATATAATTGTAGTTAGGGTGGTAGGTTAATGTGATTGGAGATGGCTAATTCTTTTGGGCAAGTCAAAATCTGATATTCTAATTACTTCCCACCAAGAAAAAAAGAGAAAGAGAAAAAAGTCTGGCTTTATCGCTTTATTGTTCTTGTCCAGTCATGAATGCTGTTATGGTAGATCAATTTTGCATATTTCATTAAAAGATTTTCTTGATAGTTCCGCAAATCTTTTGCGAAAGTTCTCATTGTGACCCTGTTGGATTTCGTAGTCACTGAAAACGATATGCTGAAGACCTTGATTGAGGCTATTCCAAAAATATTAGATTGGATTGTCCTATTCAAACAGGTACGTAATGCATTTATTTGGGCTGCATTACATGAGGCTGTCCTTGTGCTCCCTCAATTTCTCTTTTCATAAAGTCTGAATCTCTCATATGCTGCACGACAGTTTGTTATCAATCTATCATGAACTGTTTGTGAAATGTGACATTTTTGTATGTGTTGGACATTGTGTTTAACATTGCTATTTATCCTTAACTATACCCTGTTAAGCAAGAAGGGCGCATGTGTTTTGCTGAATGTTTCTTCTCCTTTTTTGAAGCTTGGGGTGCTGGGTACTGTGTGCTTGTTTGACACTGATATATACACTTGTTGTGTAGAGAATTATTTTTTCCTGTCTGTTCTTGAGTCTGAACGTTCATTCGTGCTTTGCAGGATTCAAAAGCTGCCATTGTTAATTTTGGTTCTGATGATGGTCTGCAAAAGCTAAAGATATCTGAGGTTAGTTTTCTCAATGTTCTTTAATTTTCTGGCTCACCAGTGGAATACGCTCCCAAATACGTACTTATATGTATGTGCTGTAAGTTCAGATGAATGACACTTGTTAATACCGATATAATAATCTAGTATATCATATATTTTCTTTTCACATGCCTCTAAATGAACTTCTTGAGGTAGTGGTACATCTAAACATACATTGCATGAAATTATTATTTGCAAACTATTATTTTATGTAAAATTAAACAAATATTACAAGATTGTTGAAAAAAGTGATCCATGTTATAAATGTAGGTCATTGATATAGAGGAAATGGCATGGGCGCCAAAATACGGGTTGAAAGGAATAATTGATGCTTCTATCAGAGTAAAAGTAGAGTCAAATGGAAATGAAACAGATGAGAAGATTGTGCCGCTAGAGTTCAAAACTGGGAAAGTTCCTAATGGACAGGCAAGTCTGTGGCCTTTGCTGAAAATGTACTGGCGGATTGCAGAACATTTTGATAAAAATGCAAGCATCAATCTCTTGGTTGCTTCTTTTTTTTTATTTTTTTTTGTTTATGCTTGCTTTTGTGCAGTCTTCTACGGAACATCGTGCTCAAGTCATCTTGTACACACTCCTTATGTCCGAAAGGTATATGGTTTTATCCTTTTTTTTCTTGGTGCTGGGAAAGGGCGGGGTCAGTGTCTAGGCCTCTAATTTGAAGAATGATTGAGCAATCATTTTATTTCTCTTTCCATTTTTCATGACTCAGGTACCTAAAGCATATTGATTCTGGTGTTTTATATTATCTCCGGTCAGATCAGACACAGGTATATGTTTGCATGCACATGTGCTATCAATACTCTGTCATGAAGGTGACTGAGTGTTTATCTTTTCCTGTTTCTAAAGGGAATTATGGTACGGAGGTCTGATGTCGTTGGGCTAATAATGCGTCGTAATGAGCTAGCAAACGACTTTCTCAAGGCATCACAAATACAGCAACTGCCCCCAATGCTACAGGTATGATTGTTGCATAAATAAAATAGCCATATGATTGTGGAGACTTCTTTTTGAAATCCTAATTTTCCTGTATTAGAGTCCAAGCATGTGCAGAAGTTGCCGCCATCTTGATGTTTGTACCATCTATCATAAGGTATTTTGTCCTTAGGTTCTCGTAATGCAAACTGCACTTTGTGGTTAATAGGCGAATTTAATTTTTCCTTTTATTTCAAATGCTTCAGGCGCATGGTGGAAGCACAGAAAGTAGTGGGCTGGGTGATGTGTTTGATTCACACGTTGACCATATAACACCTGCTCATTGTGTTTTCTTCAGACATTGGGATCGGTTGATTGATTTAGAAGGTAAAGAGACACAGGTGAGGCAATTTGTATGCAAGTTGTATAGGTTGAGACCCTAGAATTTAACACATGGTTAAATGACATGCCTTTCTCTTTATATCTTCCATTGCAGCTTGTAAAAGATGAAATCTGGCGTTCACATCGTATGAAGAGTGATCATTCCACTAGCTTCCTTTCTTCTATTGTTCTTGATCCTTCAAATGGGCTTTCACATCAGAAGTCTCTCAATGACAACCGTTTCATCTATCGTTTTGTCCCTCGGAAATTGGCCTCCCGTAATGTCTATGCATCTAATGAAGATTCTTGTGCTCCGTCCTCTCCCATGAATGATTTCAATTGTACACTTAAAATTGGAGATTATGTGGTATAGTACCTCTCATTTATCAAACACACAATACATAATGTGATTTTACTGAATTTGTGCCTCAGAATGTGCTTTCTGATAATGGCTTAGCATGTAATGAAGATTCATTCAGTGTTCTGTTATCTCCGATGAATTGATTTTAAATGTAAACTTTAAATTGGAGATTCTGTGGCATAGTACCTCTCATTTATCTGACATGCAATGCATGATGTGATAATATTGAATTAACATAAAACTGAGGTAAATCTTAAAGTGACATGAAGTGACCATAAGCTATGCATTCCAAACTTAAATAGGGCCTCCAGTTTGTGGAGTCGCTAATTGGCTAAGGCTCCTGGGATTTATCTATAATAAATTCCTCATTAATAAAAAGAAGAAAAGAGAGAAAATAAGGATCTTGGTTTAATATGCACTGGGTGGCTGTTAAATACAATGCTATGTTGTTCCCAGGTTACTCCCCTGTATGACAGATTGACAATGATTTAGATGCTCTGGCATCTAAGTGTTTTTTACATTTGTTGACTAACTTACCACAATAAGTTTAAGCCATACTCATATATAATTTTTTTGTTGGTTACTAATACTTTGCTTATTTACTCTCTTCAGATTCTTAGTACTGAATCTGGTCATCAGACTGTTGCAAGTGGAGTTCTAACAGATATTAGCCATTTCCATGTTTCAGTAAGCAAAATATATATGCTTCACTCTTTGAATTTACTTTGGTGTTTAGCCCACACTTTAGCGGTGCTATTAGAGATTGAGAAAATTAGTAGCATCGCCAGTTCTTGAACTGTGATTTTTCCGACCGAAGTATTTATCAACTAATACAATTTCTGTGGCTCACAGGTTTCTTTCTCTAAGCACTTGAGACTTCCTGGCAGCAATTCTTTTTCGGAAGTAAATGATCTCCTTCAGGAGGTCTGGAGGATTGATAAGGATGAAGCCATGACTTCATTTTCAGTTATGCGGTATAGCCTCGTTCTCCTTAAAATTTCCATTCCATATATACTAGCTAACTGTTGCTAGATTGCCGCATAATCTCTGGCTAAATGAATTCTCATCTCCTTTTCTGAAGGTTCAACCTCGCACAACTGTTTCTACAGAGTGAACAAGGCTCTCAACTTAGGAAGATGATTGTGGACCTTGAGGTGACTTGTTGAATTCCTGGATGGTTTTGAAAATCACGTTGCTCTATGTTTCTTCAATCCATATCCTCCTCCACCTTGATAACTTTCTGTTTCTCATTTCCTTGAAGGCTCCTAGATTTGATAGTGGGTGTATATTTAGCCAAGATCCAGCAATTTCTTATGTCTGGTCAGTGAAGAGTTTAAATGGTGATCAGCGGCGAGCAATTCTGAAGGTCTGCCATGATTTTCCTGTTTACATTACGGTGTTATTTCATTTTTAATGCTAAATTCTCTTATTTCAAGGCTGAAATCACCGAAGTAATTTTCACTATTTTCATAATTTCTCTTTTCAGATACTTACAGCCAAGGATTATGCACTAATACTAGGAATGCCAGGGACAGGCAAGACATCCACCATGGTTTATGCTGTTAAGGCCCTGTTGATGAGAGGTGCATCTATCTTGCTTACATCCTACACAAACTCAGCTGTTGATAATTTGCTAATAAAATTAAAAGCTCAGGTCATCCCTTATCCTTTATCCTATTCATTAATCAAATGGAATGAGCTTGCCTCCATTTTTATATTTATTAAATTTCTCAACTTATAACATTATTTTCATTGTATTTTGGGCTTCAAATAGGCAACTACCACACAAAATACTATGTCAATCAAAGATATTGAATTTAAATTATTAGGTTTACACAGCACAAGAAATTGTGCACTTGTTGCAGTGTTGTAGAAGAGGAGAATTAAGGAACAGAATCCTCAATATAACTGCGAAATCAGAAAAAATGGTAATAATTTATCATCTTATAAACATGACTTTTAAGTCAATTGGCTACCATTTTCTCATCATTGCTGCTTCTATTTGTGGTCTAGAGTACCATTCATATGAAGGTATATACCCTTTGGCTGTTTGATCACAAGTGATTGCTGTGTATGAAATCAAGAGCAAAAAGAATCTCATATTGCTAAGACATGACAATTCAGTGGAGAGGACCTCCAAACCTAATGCCTTGAAGTTTAGAAATGAGTATGGTGTTAGAAGCGCTGTCTAGGTCTTTCATAATGCTTGGAAGAATTATTACTTGTGTTTTAGTTTCTATTGGTTCCAAAGCTAGTTCGGTGATATTGGAATGATTGTGGATGCAGTCATTGATTGCATTCCCATGGTTGCTACCCTATAGAGGAGGAGCCAGTATGACGCTTGGTGAACAAGCCTGATGGAGTAGCAAGCTGTGGCTCTGGGCTGCAGCTCGTCCTTTATGGCTCTTGGACTAACATGGAGGCGCTACATTCCAGGATGCAATGAGCTAGGGGGTAGATACATGAGGTGAATGAGAGTGACACAGTAAACATTCAAATCTAATGTAAAGTCTTTAGATTTGAGGAGTAAGCTCAATGTGGATGAGACCCTCGCGCTTGAAGTGGAGATTGATGGATAAGAAGTGTAATATGGAGTGAGAATGAAAGGAATTGCAAATTGGAGCTATCAAGGCCTTGAACCATATACAAACCTAGTTAGTACCTAAGCCTGCTTGCCTTAACAGTTTCAACAATTTCTTTTGTGGCTGGATTCACAAACTTACTTTTTGCACTAGTTCTCCATGCACAATAATTGCTGTCTCATCATTTGGAATCTTGCAACCGTCTTTTTTTTTTATTTTTTTTTTGTGGTGGACGACTTGAATATTCAGATAATAATCTTATATTAGTCTGTATGATTGTGAGATACATAAGTAGCGCCTTTGTTTCGTAATGACTTACTCGATCTGCAGTAATTGTACATTACTGAAATTAAAGACTTTCAGGGTATTGATTTCCTACGTATTGGAAGAACTGAAGCTGTTCATGACGAAGTTAGGACCAATTGCTTTTCAAGTAAGAGAAAAATTTATTATCTGCTTACATTTTACGGGAATGCTTGATTTTTCCATCCACTCATATCTGAAGATTCAATGACAGCAATGAATGTACAGAATGTAGCAGAAATTAGACGAAGGATGGACCAGGTTAAGGTTGTTGCAGTAACTTGTTTGGGAGTTACTAGTCCCTTGCTTGCAAACAAGAAATTTGATGTATGCATCATGGATGAAGCTGGACAGATCACCCTCCCAGTAAGTGTTCTTTCTTGATGTTGGGTAATGAATTCAACATTCCTAGTTGTTACTGATGATAATGGTCTTCATTGACTGATTGACATGATTTGGTAAGATTAGTCTAGGTTTAATGTTTTACAAAGTAAAGCAATGTGATAAACGGTGGTGTTACTTCTCAATACATTTTAAAAAGAGTGCAATTTTGGAAAGATAAGAAAACAAGTACATATTTTGGATCACTTAATTGAGAGATTTGTCACGATGATGTTCCTGTTATTTTTTATCAAAACTTTTGACTAGATGCACCAAAATGATTTTATTTTCTTTTTCACTAGACTAATTGGGACATTGATATAGAGGAAGGGTAATGTGAGTTACAAGGGAACACAGATTATGTATGTCTTATATAGATAAAACTCAGACATTTGTTTCCATCAGATATCTCTTGGACCTTTGATGTTTACTTCAAAATTTGTTCTTGTTGGTGATCACTATCAACTGCCTCCACTTGTCCAGGTATAATGTGCCTTTGGATCCTATTCCAAATTGATCAACTTTCCTCCATACTTTTTTCTGATTGAAACTTTTGTGCTATTTAATTTCTAGAGTACAGAGGCTCAAGAAAATGGAATGGGGATAAGTTTGTTTTGCAGGCTCTCGGAAGCACATCCTCAGGCAATTTCAGCTTTGCAAAGCCAGGTTTCTCAGAAATAGAATTGGTTCCCTTTGTTTTCCTTTTGTTGTAAATAAATGTACTAACTTCTTCATTTACAGTACCGTATGTGTCAAGGCATTATGGAGCTATCAAATTCCTTGATATATGGTGACAGATTGCGTTGTGGTTCTTCGGAAATTGCAAATGCCAAACTTAAATTTTCGAGTTTAAAATCTTGTTCGTCATGGTTAAGGGAGGTAAGCGTGGTCTATTAATTAGCTGTCTGATTTTAGTTGCAGGCGAAAATGTAGTCTTAGCAAAATATTATTAGGACCAGAACATGAGTCTTGAAACCTGAAATTTCAGTTTCTGCCTATTGAAACGAAACCACCTTTGTAGTTTAAGAATAAGAATAATTTTGTTAATTCAAGAATACTCTGGCCCTAACGCAGTTCCAGCAGCAGCACTGGCTGTTTGTAGCTAATATTTTTCTTTTGGGGCTTGTAAGGTCCCCTATAAACTCATGGTTTAATAATAATTAGCATGCATTTAGAATCTGACAAACGGCATTAAAGTTGTTATGATTTTAAATATTAGGACTTACTCTTATGTAATGTTTGTGAAAATACTGAATTTGTAGCTTCAACGAGGTCATTCTTAGTAGAGCATATACACTTCAATGAGACATCCCAACTTGGAAAATGGTTGGATTGAGATTTCCCCACTCATGTCTACCTAGTGTTTGTTATTCGTGTTTCATGTGCTCAAATGTTTGGCACAAAATAATTGTCTTTTCATGGATGATGCGGCAAAAGTTCCGTTTGAAGGGAATTTTTTTGAAAATCAGTTATGGAAATTGACGGAGTCTTTGTACTTGTGATTGCAGATTCTGGATCCAAGCCGATCTGTTGTATTTATAAACACAGGTCTGTACAGAAAGATTTTCGCCATTCGCTTTTTTCCTGGGCTCCGTTTCTTATTTCTTCACTTTGTCGTTTGGTGAAACTTAGATATGCTGCCTGCTTTTGAGGCAAAAGACTCCAAGGCTGTGAATAACCCAACGGAAGCTTACATAGTTGCGGAGGTATGATCCTGATCCCAAATGAAGTAAAACTGCATTTGTCATCTTAGAAGAAAATATATTTTTTATTCCAGGCAGTCCCTAATGCTATCTTTAAGCAAATATTGGGATTCCATCGTTTTCCTGATATCAATATAGGTGACGAAGGAATTAATCAAGAGCGGGATTCAAGGCGAAGATATTGGGATCATTACCCCCTATAATTCTCAGGCAAATCTCATTCGAACTGCTGTTGGCACAATCTCTGTGGAGATGCATACCATTGATAAGTACCAGGTAGGTGGAATGATGCATTCCTTTTTAAAAATGAAGGTTATGATTGTGCTCATGTCAGGAAAAAGAGAAAAAGAAAGAAGAAAAATTAAAGAGATTTGCTTGTAAGGAGAAAAACAAAGCTGTAAAGCAGCAGCGTTTATATGCATTTGCTCGAAACTAAAAATTGTAAAATGTAAGCTGCAATATGTTGTGTTGGTCCAGGGAAGAGACAAGGATTGCATACTGGTGTCATTTGTGAGGTCTAGTGAGAATCCTAGAAATTGTAAATCCTCACTGCTCGGAGACTGGCACAGGATTAACGTGGCACTTACACGTGCAAAGGTAATGTGAGTACGGGAGTGGGGTTTTGGGGATAGGAGGTAAAATTTGTATTGATATAAATGAAGGGTTTGATATTATGACAGAAAAAGATGATAATGGTGGGGTCGTGCAAAACCCTCTCGAGTGTGCCGCTGCTGAAGCTGATGATGGGGAAGATTGAAGAGCAATCTGGGATGTTGAATCTGTCCAGGAAGGATATCAAGCTGGAAGATCATGACCATAAAACAAAAACATCCTGTAATGTCTTCTAACTTGCAAGAGTAAATGGAAAATGTTTGGCTTGTTTATAACTTAATTTAAGAATTCTTTTGTTAAATGTTAGGTGAATAAAATGAAGTGTGCCTACTTACTGGAATAAGAATTTAAGAAGTCAAAAAAGAAAGAAAGGCTAGTGGTAATGATAATACTATTTTGTCTTCAGGTAGATGTAAAAAAAAAAGGGGCTTTATTTCATAGCAAAAACATAACACCATATACCAGTTTTGATGAATTGTTGAGTGAAATAATTGCACTGCTTCCCCTTTTTTAAGCTGAATCAAAGCAGAGAAAACAGGAAGACAATAAGAATTTGTATAATTTTTATTTAAATATTAAGTTTTATAATAAATATATAGAGAGAGGTATATATGTATTATTGTGTTGTTTATTTATCTATCTATCAACTCTTAGATGTTTAAACTGGCCGGCGGCTCTTTCGGCGGTTTCCATCTCCTTTCAACTTGCCACCTTTCCATCCCTCTCTACTCTCTATTGGAAATATAAAAATACGATATTAGTTATTTTTTGATTTCTTAATTGTCTTTTCATTTTTAAAAAATAAAATAATTGTATTTAAAAAAAAATTTAAAAATATATTTTTGAAAAGTTTACATAACAAAAAATAATATAGTTGCTTTGAAACATAGTTGAAGAAAATCGCATCAGAACATCTTTTTTAATTATGCTTCCAAGAAACTTTCTATTTGAACAACCAATCAATATTGACTTTCTCATTCCTTCCTGTTTATAGTAATATTGTGGAATTAGGATATAAATTAATTTGAAATTAGAGTAAAGAAGTAATTAGGGTGTGATGAAAGCTGAGATGCATGCAGCTATCCATTCTATGGGACATTTTTACATTGTGAAATGTATATTTTAAATTTGTGTATTGTATTATTATAGAATAATAATAAAGAAAAAGAAAGTGCCAAATTAAGTCCAGATCCATTTCAAAAGAAAAGGGTTGCATATGCATACTTAGGATTAGGATTGCCCTCTCTCAATTCAGTCCAATGTGATGGTTTTACACTGCAGACAAACCCCTAAATTCAGAGTCGAAATATAATACATTCAACTTTTTCATCATTAATATGAAACATTTCAGGTTTGGAATCAAAGCTGACTCTGCTTCCCACCCATGCCTTTAAGATTCACCCCTTTTAATTATTCCTGTCGTATTGTAATACACTTTACCATTACATTTATAATTTTATTAATTACGTTCTCCACTTCGACCCTTATATATTTGTTTTTACTTCATTACACTAAATATTAAAATAATTAAGTCTTTTTAAAAAAAAAAAAAAAAAAAGAAGAAGCAGTAAAACAATAGAGTAAATAATACCCTTCAAAATCAAGCACTCAAATTATATGAAATAATGCGTATTGAATATTTAACATAATTACTGTTTCGTAAAAAAGAAAATCAATGTCAGTGCTGCTGCCAATTGCCTGAAGGAATGAGATTCTATGTTGCAGTGCACGTGCCTTATCTTAAGAAATAAGAAATGAGTATGCTGCTAGAGATGTAAAAATATTCTTAAAAATCCCAATGACTCTTGTATTACAAATTAAATAGTTTAAGTTTAAAATGAAACTGCGTAGAGGTGTCCTTGGATATAAAACCTATAGGGTTATTGGTGGGATGATGAAAGTAAGAGAGGAATATTAGGTTGGACCATTAGAAAAGAGTAGGCATCATAGAGCAAATGAAAATGTAATGATGCGAAGAAGACAAAAGAAGAAAGCACAAAGGGATCATCATCAACAACCACTCTCAGTGGGAAGTGAGTTTTTTATCATTTGGATATCTTCAGAATACAATTTGAACCTGAGGCAGCCAAACTCCACTTCCCTTCATCAATATCATTTGTAAATCTAATGTGTCAAAGAATCACGTGATGTAGAAAAGCCACTCCCACACATACAAACAACGAAAACTCCTAAAGCCTAAGGCTTTCTGTCATCACCTTTCTTTCTTTTCTTTTCTTTTTTTATATTATATTATATTTCTCCCCCATCCCCATTTGTTTTCCCTTATTAAAAAAGAAAAAGAAAAACCACACCGAACAACTCCTCTCCTCTCCTTCGGACGTATTATTATATGCACACTACTGCTTGTTCAAAGTTCTGCAGCTTTCAACTCTGGATTTCTCAGCAGCAGCCATGTTTCTTGATAACATGTTGCATTTTCACGCTGCTACCACTACTAGTATGTCCTTTCCACTTCTTCTTTCTTTTCTCTTCTCTTGGCTTCGGTGACGATAAGTAATAATCTTCATCTTGTTGTTTCCAAGCAACTGGGAAGCAGTTGGTGTTTCCTAAAATCCTACTTAAACCTACCTACCATCGTCGCCTCTCTCTCTATACATATATAAAATATCATTGCATATGGCACCCACTTGTCTTGCTTGTTTACCTACCTATTTAAATTATTATGCGCTTAAACAGAATTGAATTTATTCTACAAGAATCTAGAGAGATGAAGAGAGGAACACACACACACACACACACACACACAAGACCCCTTTCCATGCTGCTCGATCATCACATATATTGTATTAATTTGTGTTCCATTATTTTAGGATGAAATAGTTGTTAGTTGATTACCGGATTTTGATTCCAAGAATAACCCACACCCGTTTTACCAAATGCTGACCTTGTTATTCGATCTTCATTGGACAGAAAATCCAAAGGATTTATGGAGCAACCATCATTTCTGCAACATTAAACATTATACCATCGAAATCTATCTTCCCTTTTTTCTTTTTTTCTTTTTTTTTTTTTTGACATTTGAACACTGACGCCAAAAGGAACTACTAGTAAACGTTCTCTAATTTGTTTGCAGAACTTAAGCTTCTATTTGAGATGGCATGGTCACAGCTGGAGTCACCCTGTTTGTGGGAGCACACAAGCATACTTGTACAACTTGGGTTCCTCGGATTCTTAGTATTCTATTTCCTACGAAAATGTGTTGGTAAAGCATGCAAAAGGGGGTCAAAAGTCCCAGATCAAAGCACAGACAAGTATTCCTCCATTCAAGTGAAATCCAGCATGGTTTATAAAGCCTGCATCGTTTGTTCCACTTTGGTGCTGGGAGTCCATTTCTCGCAGCTACTGATGCTCGTAAATGGTCAGGAAACCCAATGTAAATCCAAAGGTGTATCACTTTCGTCTCAGATCATGCAAGTAGCATCATCCACAATTACAGTAATTGCAGTATTCAGGATCCTGAATCCCAAGGTTCCATGGATTCTAAGAGTATGGTGGGTTTGTAGCTTCTTGTTATTCCTCACCCGCACATTTCTAGATACCTACTTGCGAAATGCAAAACATGAGCGCCTCGGAGCGCGAGACTACACAGACTTCTTGGCTGTCCTCTCATCCACCTTCTTGTTGGGTGTTTCACTCCATGGGAAGACGGGCATAGTATTCCATTCACCCAATGCTACCACCCAACCATTACTTGTTCAAGGAAATGAGAGGGAATCTCCGTATGGAAAAGCTACTCTTCTCCAGCTCATTACCTTCTCCTGGCTCAATCCATTATTTGCTTTTGGTATCAAGAAACCTCTTGAACAGGATGAAATCCCAGATGTTGACATCAAAGACTCTGCTGGATTTCTGTCCCCGGCCTTTGACCAGTGCCTAGATCAAGTTAAGGAGAAAGACAGAACCACAAGCCCCTCTATCTACAAGGCTATTTTCTTCTTCATCCGAAAAAAAGCAGCAATTAATGCCTTATTTGCAGTTACCAATGCGGGAGCATCATACGTCGGCCCATACCTTATCAATGACTTGGTAAATTTTCTGACCCAGAAAAAAACCAGGAGCCTAGAGAGTGGTTACCTTCTTGCACTAGCCTTTCTATGTGCCAAAATGGTGGAGACAATAGCCCAGCGCCAATGGATATTTGGTGCCCGCCAGTTAGGCCTTCGCCTTAGAGCTGCTTTGATATCTCAAATTTACAAAAAGGGCCTTCTTTTGTCGAGCCAATCCCGCCAAAGCCACAATAGTGGAGAAATCATTAACTATATGAGCGTAGACATCCAAAGAATCACAGATTTCATATGGTATCTGAACATTGTCTGGATGCTGCCTATACAGATTTCCTTAGCCATTTTTATTCTGAGGACAACCCTAGGTTTGGGATCATTGGCAGCATTAGCCGCAACTTTCACAGTGATGATGTGCAACATACCCATTACAAGAATACAAAAAAGATACCAATCTAAGATCATGGAAGCCAAGGATAATAGAATGAAAGCCACTGCAGAAGTGCTTCGAAACATGAAGATTCTGAAACTTCAAGCATGGGACAGTCAATTCCTACACAAGTTAGAGAGTTTAAGGACCACAGAATACAACTGGCTGTGGAAGTCCCTAAGACTTTCTGCAATTTCAGCTTTTGTCTTCTGGGGATCACCAGCATTTATCTCTGTGATAACTTTTGGTGCATGCATGCTAATGGGAATTCAACTCACAGCTGGAAGAGTTCTATCAGCATTGGCTACCTTTCGCATGTTGCAGGACCCCATTTTCAATTTACCTGACTTGCTCTCTGTGATTGCACAGGGCAAAGTCTCAGCAGATAGAGTGGCTTCCTACCTTCAGGAAGGTGAAATTCCGCATGATTCTACTGAGTATCTTCCGAAAGATCAAACAGAGTTTGAGGTTGAGATTGATGGTGGAAAATTCAGCTGGGACCCTGAGTCAAGCGTACCAACCCTTGACGGAATAAAGTTGAAAGTTAAAAGGGGGATGAAAGTGGCAATATGTGGGACAGTCGGATCAGGCAAGTCCAGCTTGCTCTGTTGCATTTTGGGAGAAATACAGAAGCTATCAGGGACAGTGAAGATCAGTGGTACAAAGGCTTACGTTCCTCAATCTCCATGGATACTGACAGGGAACATCAGAGAAAATATCCTGTTTGGGAATCCTTACGACAGTGCCAAGTATTCTAGAACAATTAGAGCATGTGCTTTGACAAAGGATTTTGAGTTGTTCAGCTGCGGTGACCTTACAGAGATTGGAGAAAGAGGAATAAATATGAGCGGGGGACAGAAGCAAAGGATACAGATCGCTCGTGCAGTTTACCAGGATGCTGATATATATCTACTTGATGACCCTTTCAGTGCCGTAGATGCTCATACAGGCACCCAACTCTTTCAGGTAAATACTTTCTATTCTTTCTTTTAAATTTATTTATTTATTTGGGATATAATACTTCTATTTTCAGTCCTTTTTTTTCATTTTTTTTGGTCACTCTCAAACTAGATTATAGTAGCTGATGTTTTAGTTAGATACTAAATGAGGTAGGTATCTCACCTGCTCTTCTACAGCCGTGTTTTATAGTTAAAACTTAAAGAATTTTAGCATTGAACTTTGTGTAACTAACATTTTGCAGGAATGCTTAATGGGAATTCTCAAAGACAAGACTATACTTTACGTTACCCATCAAGTCGAGTTTCTTCCTGCAGCAGACCTCATTCTGGTAAGGGAGATTCTGCTCAAGCTTAAAGTCCACTTTTAATTAGGAGGATGACTTCGAGCACCACAAACAGGATACTACCTACATGCAAGAGGCATGCATGTATGCTGATTCTAAAAATAAGTTCATTATGAAGTCTGAACATTGGTTAATCAATAGTTGATGAACTGCTAAGTTACATACCATGACATGTTAGATAAGTATGGTGGGATGATTGGGGCTTAAGGGATGTGATAGCTTCTAGAAGCATTAAGGGCTGTGGTTTCAGGAATATGAAATGAGATTACAACTGAGTAAACTTTGACAGGTGATGCAAAATGGAAGAATAGCAGAAGCTGGAACTTTCGATGAACTTCTGAAACAACATATAGGATTTGAAATTCTAGTTGGCGCTCATAGCCAAGCCCTAGAGTCAGTTCTTAAAGTAGAAAATTCAAGAAGAACATCAGAAAATCCAGTACCTAACGACGAATCCAATTCAGACTCCACTTCAAATGCAAACCTTTCAAGCACGCGACAAGATTCAAACTCCGATCTCTGTATAGAGACAAAAGAGAAGGGAGGAAAACTGGTGCAAGATGAAGAAAGAGAAAAAGGAAGCATTGGAAAAGAAGTTTACTGGTCATATATAACCATCGTGAAACGTGGAGCCTTGATTCCTATTATACTCTTGGCACAGTCATCATTCCAAGTGTTGCAGATTGCTAGTAACTACTGGATCGCATGGGCTTCACCTCCTACAAGTGAAAGTGAACCAATAATTGGAATGAACGTCATATTACTGGTTTACATGCTACTTTCCTTTGGAAGTTCAATATTTGTACTGGTTCGGGCCATTCTAATAGCAATAGCAGGACTTGCAACGGCACAGAAGCTCTTCACCAACATGCTGCATAGTATACTCCGGGCTCCTATGGCATTCTTTGATTCTACCCCAGCTGGACGAATCTTGAACAGAGTGAGTAGTAAATAGTTTCTTAATTCAACAGAACTTCAAAAACTACCAAATAATTGTAGCCAATAAGAAAGTATCTCATAAAACCATAGTAGATCCCAGGAGGTGGACAAGCCAAAATTGTATTTTCCAAGGATTGAAGATTATGCTTCTGATATACTTAGTGAAGCTGGAGAATTTTAATTATTTATTTAAAATGCCAAAGTTGAAAATACGACATTTAATCTTTTGTAGGCATCTATGGACCAAAGTGTGCTAGATTTGGAAATGGCAACCAAACTAGGTTGGTGTGCTTTCTCAATAATACAGATACTAGGGACCATTGCAGTAATGTCCCAGGTTGCGTGGGAGGTATTTGTAATCTTCATTCCAGTAACAGCAATCTGCATATGGTACCAAGTAAGTGATCAGTTTTGGTTTTTGTTTATAATTTATACAGAGCTGATTATTCAGTTTCATAGATAGAATGATAAAAAATTATGCCTTTTGTTTTTATCTATACTTTTTAAGGCATTTGAATGCTCCAGTTAATTATGCAACAGAGATTTCTTGAAAAGAAAGGGAAGAGAGAGCATAAGCATCACACAAATTACTTAAAAAAGAAATGATGAAGAAAATGGAAATTCAAACGCTAGGAATATAAATTAGTACTTTCACAGTTAAATGGTATCTAGAGTTGCTGTCTTTTTATGCAAACGATCTGAAAAATTAATGACTATGATTTCTTCAGCAATACTACATACCAACAGCTAGAGAATTGGCCCGCTTGGCAGGAATACAGAGAGCTCCAATTCTTCACCACTTTGCAGAGTCACTAGCAGGAGCAGCCACGATTCGTGCTTTTGATCAAGAAGACCGTTTTATTAAAGCAAACCTTGATCTTATAGACAGCCACTCAAGACCATGGTTTCATAATGTATCAGCAATGGAATGGCTTTCGTTCAGATTGAATCTACTGTCCAATTTTGTGTTTGCATTCTCATTGGTTGTGCTGGTAACACTTCCTGAAGGAATAATCAGTCCAAGTGAGTATGATGTATAAGTTGAAACTAATTTGCTTCTTTAAAGTATATGGAGAGAAGAGAAAAGGAATTATGGAGCTATGATGCTGAAGTGGACATTTTTCATTTTTGCAGCCATTGCAGGATTGGCAGTTACATATGGAATTAATTTAAATGTTCTGCAAGCATCAGTTATATGGAACATTTGCAATGCTGAAAACAAGATGATCTCTGTAGAAAGAATTCTTCAGTACTCAAATATAAAAAGCGAAGCACCCCTTGTGGTTGAAGAGTGCAGACCTCCAAACAACTGGCCTGAAGTAGGAGAAATATGCTTCCAGGATTTGGAGGTAAAAGGGTCTTGAAATTTAAAGATTAAAGTAGTTCACATATGATTCTCATTGCTAATAGAAATATATCTCAATAATTTTTTTTGTTGACAAGAAAATTATATAAATATGTGCAGATTCGTTATGCAGAACATCTGCCATCTGTCCTGAAAAACATTAACTGCAGATTTCCAGGAGGGAAAAAAGTTGGTGTAGTAGGAAGGACAGGGAGTGGGAAATCAACCCTCATACAGGCCATATTTAGAATAATAGAAGCGAGAGAGGGAAGAATTATAATTGATGATGTGGATATATCAAAGATAGGACTTCATGAGTTGCGGTCAAGGCTCAGCATCATCCCACAGGATCCGACATTGTTTGAGGGAACGGTGAGGGGAAATCTTGATCCACTATATCAGTACACTGACCATCAAATATGGGAGGTAAATTATCAACATCGTACACTGAGAAGAATACATTCCTACCTACCTATATGGCAATTGAAATGGCAATGCAAAGAAGAAGAGAGATTTCTGATGAAAATACTTTTTTTTTCTTTTAAATAAAAAAATAAAATTATGCAGGCTCTGGAGAAATGTCAGCTGGGTGATTTGGTGCGCTCGAAAAGTGAAAAGCTGGAAGCGATAGGTATGAAAGATTCATGTGTTTTTATGGGTTTCCAAGTAAGAAAAAGAAAGAAAGAGAAGATAATAATAAATCAATAAATATGGCAGTGATTGAAAATGGAGAAAACTGGAGTGTGGGGCAGAGACAGTTATTGTGTCTGGGAAGAGCCCTGCTAAAGAAAAGCAGCATACTGGTGATGGATGAAGCAACAGCGTCGGTGGATTCGGCAACAGATGGAGTCATACAGAAAATAATTAGCCAAGAGTTCAAAGATAGAACGGTGGTGACAATAGCTCACAGAATCCACACAGTAATAGAAAGCGATCTCGTATTGGTTCTTAGCGATGGTACGTAAGTGTAATTTGTTATATAATAATAATGCAGTGGATATTATGTGAAATTGAAATAAGAATGATTTGGTTGGGTGAAACAGGAAGAGTTGCAGAGTATGATACGCCGGAAAGGCTGCTGCAACGGGAAGATTCATTCTTTTCAAAACTCATCAAAGAATACTCCATGAGGTCACAGTCACAGCTCAGTAAATGAACCAACCACTAAAGTAAAGCCTCCAGTTGATCCGAACATATATATATATATATATATATATATATATATATATATATAAATCAAGGATAGATAGACTTAGACGTAGACCAAAAGGAAAAGGAAAAGGAAAATTAGAAATATGGTCAGCAATGGTAGCAGTAGCAGAGTAAAAGAAAAGAAAAGAAGTGAGTGGGGATATCATGGGAGAAGTGTTACTCTCAATAAAACTATAAGTTGCAGAAGAGAAGAGAAGTTGATCAAATTGGGATTGCAGAAATATCAAAATAAACATGTTTTGTAATGTAATTGTATGTGATGGATCCAGCAGCAGGCTGCAAGTGTAACTCTTTTTATTACTATTATTGAATAAAAACAAGCATTATCCATCATTTACTTAAAGAGAAAAGAAAAGAAAAGTGGAGGAGAATTATTGTAAATGTTAATTAATGTTTGTGACAATCCAATACAAAGGATAAATTCAAACAATATATATATATATTAAAAGAAAAAAGAAAGAGACGAGATAGATAACCTTATTATTCAGTAGAGCAGAGCAGAATGCCGCAATCAATGAGTTAAATGATGTTGTGAAGAGTGAGTAGCTAATATGCACAGGAAGGGAGGGACGGATGGAGATGAAATCCAAATGGAAATGTATTGGGTTGGGTTGGGCTGATACCGTGGTTGGGTTTGGGTTTTAGACATAATCACAAATATATAATTAATATCAATACTATATAAAAGCAAGTAGCAAGAACGATAAAAAGAAGGGATGATGTTAATGTTGAAGTTGATGTCGATATCAGATGGAAATACCAATGGGAGGAATGAGTGCTGCTCTGGTAACGCTTCTCCGATTGGAGCCGGAACCCAACAACTATGTTAAAAGCAGCCCCACCGCCACCAACACCAACACCAATCCCATCACTACAAACCCTTCTTCACCGTTTCTTTCTCTCTCGAAGCCATCTTGGATCGTCAGAACTGAGGTGAAGGCGGCAAAGCAAACATCTCTCTCTCTCTCTCTCTCTCTCTCTCTCTCTCTATATATATATATATATATATATATATATATACGAATATTATATTAGCATTCATTGATTCATCCATCTGGACACGTTTGCGTTTGTTGCAGTCGAATGTCCGCAAAGAAATAAGAAAGAAACCTCATCCCCAATGTGTGGTTTGTCACGGAACTGGACGAGTTGATTGCCACCTTTGTTCCGGTCTAGGTTAACACCCATCCAATCTTTAATTAATTTATTTTCTTTTTCAACAATTAATATTGGCACTTCTTCATGCTCAAATTTCTTTTCTCCTTGTGTTTTTCCAAAGGAAAAATATATGTTTTATGTGCTCTTTAGTTAATTGAAACTTCTGTTGAATAGCAGGACGAACAAATTTTATTCATTTAGCAATGCTTCCAAAAGGGGAATGGCCAAAATGGTGAGCTTGTCAACCAAAAATTCGCCTGAAAAACAGCTTATCAGTATTAAATGATAATACCACACCATCACAAATCTCTGATGCCACCTTTTATTTTAACTCTTTAACTCTCGGTTTTTGCAGGTGTAGGACTTGTGGGGGCAGTGGCCTCAACTACTGCTCCCGTTGTCTTGGTACCGGAGAGTATAGGTACATAATGGGCTTCCACTTCATGGAACAGAGGGACAACCCACATCCACCTCATTCTCCTTCTTGATGATGATGCTGGCAGATGAAACATTCGATGCTCACTTCTGTTTCATACTCAATCCCCTCTTTAACACTGCTAATAGGCAGCTGTTCATTGTACCGAATGCAAACTTTTCATATACATATATTGTAGTCTCTCTAATTTGCCTACCAACAGTGCCAGTGCTGTAATCTCCAGAATTAATTCTCACATTATCAAAACACAAGTACGAGCAGGTGCCCTTATGTTTTGCTAAATTAACATCTCTAATCAAGTTGCAGTTATGTCATTGCTCAAGCAAAGTACAATTACAGATACAAAACAAAGTTCTGCTTTAAAATATTATGCATGCGCCGTAACACTTTCAGTTAGGCCCAAGAATCAACCAAAGGCTTCCATAGAGCTAAACAGAGAGCCAGCAGAATATTAGAGGCAGACCTAAAAACAAAAAGGAACAATGAAGATTTCCTAAATTTTTTCTTCATCTTCTGAAACGCCCCCAATCTCACGTCTCCCCAAGCTCTCTAGGCCTTAGCTTGGGGAAAAGAAATCAAAAGAAAAAAAGAAAAGAGAAGGAAAAAAACTAGGACCCTTTATTGGATTCATCCCCAGGTATGTCATCTTCATCATGGTAGATATTCTCTGCCATCTGCCATATCTGAAGTATGTTATCTTCAGCTACACTTGCAATAACCCAGTCCTCACAAGGATTCCACGAAAAATCCGATATTTTACTTGTGTGACCACCATGAATAAAAAGCAACTCTGGAGGACCATCTTCAGCATCCTCAGGTGTCTGTTCTTCATCGATCCTGTAACAGAAGCCCAACATTAACTAACATTCATATACATCTCAAAAAGATGGAAACACATTCTTACTCCAGGAAAAGTAAGAGCAAAATAAAAGAGTCGATGAGAAAAGATTTAAAGATCATAGGATCAGTCATAATTAAACCATAATTGAAAAACAGAAAACCGCACAACTACAAATCTCAACTAACAATCCGCGTGTATTCAAGTGCAAACCTGCTAAGATCCCACACCATGAGCCTTCTGCCAAGGCAACAAGAAGCTAAAATAGTTTCATTTTTGGGGTTCCACCCAACTTGGAAAACCTCCTCCCTGATGTACATCAAAATAAAATTCAAGTGACGAAGGATAAAATAACAATGATAATCTGAAACATAATAAATATACAGGCATGAGCATGTCCAGTATTGTTATTAGAAGCCAGCAAGGGAACAAAAGAAATGCACCAGGCAGAGAGACTACTTACTTGTGGCAATCAAATGTGTGAAGTGCTGTATTGATCTTCCGTATATCAAACAACTTGACAGTTTTATCTGTAGATCCCGTGGCCACAACCCATTCATTGAAAGGATTAAAAGCCAAGCAATTAACCTAAGAAAGAATCAGGAAAAAAGAAGTCAAATCTGTGAAAATATAAGCTTCATAATATGTCAAAAATAAAACAGACCGACAGTATTTACTCATTAGCATTCCAAGTAACAAAAGCCAACAGCGAGAAGATGATCGCGAGCAAGAGAGACCAATCCAAGCACCGCGATGTGAGATGCAGTCTTCAAGCATACTAGCAGTGCAAAAACAAGATTATGCATATGATTCTACATGGAACACGCCAGACAGTAGACCAAATATGAATATCCTTTAGTTGCCCAAATCAGCAGGCATTAATAGGAAAAAAAAAACTATTAAGTCATAGGACTTCTTGCTAACTGGGAATAAGAACGCAAAGATGAAAAATCTTCTAAGTTTTTCCATAAAAAGAAACAGCTAGATAAAGAGGGAAAAAAGTGGGCAAATTGAAGCAAGAATCCGTGTGTGGAACACAAGAGTTCAATTGAATTTTACTTTGGATTAATCAACTCTCATGTCTGGCTAGAATTCGATTCTTTAAATTAAATCTAAAAAAGGCAATTAAGAAATCATGTCAAAATTCACGATTTATCTTCCAGATGATCTATTCCAGACAAGGTCATCAAAGAGTAAACATGTCTACATATTTAGCTTGTGCGAGAAATGTAAATTAAGGGGGGAAAAAAGAAGGATACCTCACTCTGGTGAGCAACAACAGATTGGACAGGTTTGGAGACAGAAGGAGTGCGGAGATCCCATATGAGGAGGTATTGATCATCCCCAACAGAGCCAAATAAGTATTCGTGCCTGAGATGCCAGGCAACATCTTCAACAACGCCTTCATGAACCTTAAAGATTTGGAAAGCATCAAGGGACTTGTTTTTAGGAGTAGAATTGATGTCCCATAAGCATATTTGAGCATCATCAGAACCGCTAAGCAAGTGACCTTGTTTAAACTTACTCCAGGACAATCCGTATCCTTCAGTGCTGTGGCCTCTCAACCGCAAATCGGGAGAACAAGCGCCGTCCAGAGGGGGCTTTGAAGGGTGCTTGCTGTAGTCAAAGAGATAGACTTCTGCACTGACGGTCTTTGTGGCAATGATGAAAGGGTTTTGGGGCATGTAACGAGCCCTGTTGACCTCGCCATCGTGATTGATTTGCTGAATGATTTGGACTTTGCCGTTGGCTGCTCCAAACCCACCCATATCGGAGCGATCGTCGTCGTAGTGGCGGGCGTCATTCTCGGCATCATCGAGGGGAAGCTGGACCTGGGCCAGCATAAGGTAGTTAGGCTCGTTCTCGGAGGTGTGAGTCCCAAGGATCATCTTCTGGACGGAGTAATCCTTATCAGGAGGCTCCTCGCGGTCTGGCAGCCATTCGACAGTGAGGGAAGGCCACTCGAGGGCATGAGTTATCACCAGATCGTATAGAAATGGCGTGTTCTTTTTCCATATTTTGTATTCTTCGTTAATCAGTCTCTCCTCTATCTCCCCTCTCATTTCTTCTTCATCTTTTCCCATTCTCCGTCTCTCTCTCTCTCTCCAGCGGTTAGGGGCGGGCTAGGGTTTCTTATTTCTTTGCACTACTGCAGACTCAGATAATAGATTGTCAATTTGGGGATTTATCACCCAATGATTCCCGCCAAAACGGAAAACCCTCGCCTACTATTTTCCGCTCTTATCACTTTTTTCTTTCTTTCTTTTTATCTTTGGCTAACTGGAATTACTGCTAAATTCAATTTGAATCCTTAACTCTGGTTTCTACGTATTCCCTAAAAGAGAAGAAAAGGAAAATAAAGACTCCAAACCTTAATCTTAAATATTTTTATTTAGGAGGGTCCGGTCATTTGCTATAGCCCACCCCACATATATTGACATTGATGATCCATTAAAGAAGTATTTTTTTTTTTTTTTTTTACAAAAATTAAAAGGAATAAGCATCCACAAATGGAAGCAACTAAACTAAGTTAAATGCACCGCTCGTACCAAAACTTTACATTTTTTTTCAAATGATACCAAACCTTTAATTTGTTTCTTTTTGGTACCACTCCTATTATTTATGTATCTTCCGCCAGTACCGATAAGGAATCCGACACTTATTTATTGATGTGGCTGCCGGATTTATAAAATACCACAAACCTATTGCCACATATATTGCTGACTCCTTTACTTTATCCTAGTCAGCAATCTGTATCTGCAAACAACCGAAAAAGAAAAAAAAACAAAATTATCATCAACAGACTGAAGAAAAGAGAGCAATAGTTGAAGCCCAACGAGGTGAAGAAGTGCTAAAGGCAGAGGAAATGGCTGCAAAATACTGTGCTACTGGACAAACACCAAAGAAACTCCTCGGTTGCTTTTAAGGTTTCAAGTTCTTTGCCTGGTATAGGATGCACCAAGTGGAATCTGGCTGCTCTTGCTTGGCACAACTTTTATTTATTCTTTATGCGGCTCTGTTTTCATTTGTATAATTTTTTTCTTGCTTGTTTCGTTCCATTAGTTTAATCTCTTTGAACACTGAAAAATGATCCATTACCAAGTTTGTGTATGTATAGAAATGCAATGTTTTTATCTATGAGCGAAAAGTTAGATTTTATTTCATACAGTTGTTGCAATTGCATTTAGCCGAAAGCTAACAAAAAGAAAGGAACAGCTAGATTTTACAATAATTAATGAATTGATAAGCATTTGGTCCAATTTGAGCCAGAAAATCAGCCATCGGATACCAAGAGTAGGGAAAATCAGAAAATCGTTGTAAATTAACGAGCTAGCATCATGCAGCAGAGATGAACTCCATTACAGCAGACCTTGCGGAACTGAATATGAAATCTGCTTTGCTCATAGCCAACCCAGCAACACAGTTGTAGCAACTGGGTCTTTGGCACCCAAAACACCCACATTTTTTCCATTGATAACGGTCCCGGGAGATTTGTTCCAAGTGAAAATGCCTTTGTTTGGATTGGATTTGAAACTAAAACTAAAATTACAAACACTATTTATAGGAATTGATGGGTTTGAGAGATGAGAAGAGAAAACATATACAAGAAAACAAAATGGGTTTGGGTTTAGATATGGGAAACAAAGTTGAGATGTTGTTAATTGGTGACTAGGATAAAGTAAAGGAGTCAGCAATATATGTGGCAACAGGTCTGTGGTATTTTATAAATCCGGCAGCCACATCAGCAAATAAGTGTCAGATTTCTCATTGGTACTGACGAAAGATACAGAAATAATCGGAGTGGTACCAAAAAGAAACAAATTAAAGGTTTGGTACCATTTGAAAAAAAATGTGAAGGTTTGGTACCAAGGTGCATTTAACCCAAACTAAACCATATAATTAAATAAATATGAAAAAAATTCACTAAATACCATGAGCAACGGCTGATTTGAGGTTAACACCAGGACTTGTCGTTTTTTAGCTTAATACAATTGCCTCTTTATCAGAAAAAGAAAAGGAAGAAGAACAAGAAGAAGAAGAAGAAAAGTGAGAATAGCACATTCCTAAGTCTTATTCTCTGTTTTATTCATAGTTTATTTTATAAATCTTTCTGTGAAAAATATGGAAGAATGTTTGTATTATAAATGAGTAAGCATTCCATGCAAAGTCCGAGCAAACAATGATTAGAAAGTGAAACAAAATCATCGCATCACAGCTCAAGCAGAAAGATTATAAGATGACCATTTTGTGTCACGAAGAAGTAACTTTTTATCATACATCCCAACAATGAATTCGGTTTTTGACATTGAGATCCCCCCACCCCACCAAAACTAAGCATACATCATCTACAGTTTCTTACCAAAGGCCTCAACCAACCACTACTCTCATTATCAAAAAACCTGCCCAGCACCCCTCTTTATGTTCTTTCAACCTCCCACACAAACAGCTCTAGCCATGGCCTGGCGGCTCCTCTCTACACATTACCCAAAAAACATAAAACAAGTGTCTCAATTTCTATAACTTGATTACACTTCACAAAGACGGCTAATGATTGGCAGCAGAGGAAGCTGAGAGGAAAACAACTGCTTATGAATTTGATCAGTCAATGCCCAAGCTTGAATAGGGTTCAAAGGCACCCTGACAAATCAGAAACAAATAACCCACAATGAATCTACTCTATTGCTAGCATGACACTGACCTACCTATAATAATGAAAGAAATACATCTGCCGGTATTAGCCATAAATCTAGAAGAAAAAAGAATGCATCAACTTCAAAGGATTTTCTTTCTTCTTCTTCTTTTTAAAAGTATAGATAAACTGAAGATTGAAAGCCTTCCCTGAGTGCGCTAAGTAGCAGAATATGCCTGTATTGCCTCACCCTTTCTGGTGTATGAATCACCAAGGGGAGGAAAGAAAAGACAAAAACAAATGGAAAAGAACTGAAACACATTGATGCCCTTGTGTAAGAAAAAATAATAATAATAAAATTAAATTCATTCTTCTAATTTGGGTAAATCGTTCAATTTCATTCACTATCCTATTACTCCAAATCTACAGAAAGATGCTACTCACAGAGCAGTCATCATGAACACGCCATATAGTCTCACCCAGGAGATTTGCTACCGACAAGATTGTGAGTTGAGGAAAATAGTTCTGCTCTGCCACTGGTATTGTATTGGTTATGATCACCTCTTGAAATAGACCACTCGATAACCTCTCTATGGCAGGAGGACTGCAAAATGCGAACACATTGCACACTAGTGAACACTGTAAAAACATCAATCAGATGCATGGACAATATGAGCAACTTGTTATTTGCACTAGATCATTTATCATGCTTTAAATGATGCCCAATAGGGATTAAAGAAGAAATTTGGCATTTTCTGCATTCGGCCAAAGAATTAGTGATTGGAAACGGTAATCACAGTCAAACTCGCAGTCCAACTTTGACTCAGTTTTACACTGCAAAGAAACTGCAAAAGATAGCGGCTAATTTTCCTACAAGATGATTTGCCTCGAACTCATATAAATCGCAATAGTACTGGTCTCAAACATAGAAAATGTGCACAGATATATCAATGGCAGAACATTGGTTGTTGCTTGCTCCAGCTGACATTTGGCACATTACATTGAAACTTCTGAGTCCAGAATTCTGATAACATGCGATAATATATTGCTAATAAATAATCCAGATACCTGAAAACAGCATGTGTACTGCATGCATACACCTCCCTTGCTCCCTCTTGATGCAATAAAGCTGCGCCTTTGCTAATTGTCCCTGCAACATACCAGCTGATAAGTAACCAAGAATTTTGAAGTGTTAACTTACAGACCTTCAAGAAAAGCAGAATTACTTGTAAATCCATAGTTATCAAAATCTAACTGGAGTTTGGTCAGATCAATTGAACCATAACTCGAGACTCAATTCTCATACAATTATCTTATTGGACCGTGCCAGAAATAAATAGGTCAAAAAGGTCAAGCGCAGTTAATCTGACAATCAATAATCGAACCGAGGTGATTGAACTGGTCAAGCTAGAGCTGGTGCATATAAGTCCACATGCTAAGTCTTGAACCTTGACCTCATGAATGAAACACATAAACAAGACCGATGCAATTAAACCACTGGTGGTTTTTTCATTAAAAGAATGTGTAACTATCTAAAATTTACTTTTGCAACATTAAAATGAGAGCAATGGGAAAAGAATTTTTGCACACCTTTTACATTCTTCTAAATCATCAAACGTTTATACATGCAATTTAAATTAAAGAAGAACTGAGTTAAGCTAACCAAACAAACTGATCAGTTTCATAAATCATATCCAAACCACTGTCCAGATTTATAGTTAAATCAGCGGGCCAAAAGAAAAAGCCACACTCTCCAGATTTATCAACTATAGCTGCAAGCTGTTCTTTGGACATGAAGAGAGATCTTGTACCAAGAATTTTGTACTAGGAAAAAATTCCGCAAAATAGACTTTGAACAAAGCTCACCAGCTGTATCAATCATGTCATCCACCATGACTGCAACCTTCCCCTTCACATCTCCTATTAAGTTCATAACCTGCAAAATGCAATTGTTAATAAACGCATTACCTTGCAACCTTAATGCATACAACTTGCTCAATTAAGCCATTGGTTGGGGAATTTGTAACATCAACTTTTATAAGAAAAACAATGTTAGGCCCACATATCCACTGAAAGAGAGATGAGGCAAATAAGGAAATAAAAGGATATCAGTTATAGTTTGGATTATAGGAGAAACAAAAGCAAACGGGTAGGAACTACCAAAACAGATGATAATCCCCTCTCTCTCATGTATACATGTGAACACAAGCAAACATGTGTAAGTATTATGACAGGCACAAAAGATAAGAACTTTCTTCCCAATGTTTTTTAGTGCATCAGTCATAGTCTCTCTATATCTGGTAACCATCACAATGGAACAGTTGAGAGCAGCATCAGTAGATATTACCTCAGCAACATTGTGTCCATGACGCCTTTTATCCACAATGGCAAGAGGTGCATCTGATAATTTCTTGGCAAAAGCACGTGCTCTAGCTACGCCACCAACATCAGGGGAGACCACCACCAAGTCATCAGAACAAATAGTCTTACTAGCAAGGTAATCAAGTATCACAGGCTGGTGGGGCACAAAGAAAGAAATGTTTGTTGTTTCACCAGTCCATAAAAGTGTATAAGCAGATGCTCCGCATGGAAATAAAAGCTCCAAAAGTAGTAAAGAGGTAGACGCAAAAAAATCAGCCAATGAAAAAAGAGATCCTATGTCAACCTTGGATTGACCACATCAAAGTTCAACACAATTTAAGTCACTGTGCAAGCCACACACTGGAAAGGAAGAACCATGTTATTGCAAAACGGAAGTCATATATACAGAAATTAATTACCTGACCATATACATGATCCACGGGAATGTCAAAATACCCCATTGACTGGCCAGAATGAAGATCACAAGCGAGCACACGATTTGCACCGGCTTCAGTTATCAAATTTGCAACAAGTTTGGCAGCAATGGATTCACGCCCTTGAGTCTGGAACAGCAGAAGATGAAAATAAAAGTGGATGCATGCTCGAGCGAGATAAATATGGAGAAGGGTAAAATGGAAGATAGAAGTAGGTACCTTCCTATCAGCCCTGGCATAGCCAAAATATGGAATGACAGCAGTAATATTTTTGGCAGACGCCCTGCGGCAAGCATCGATCATGATGAGAAGCTCCATAAGATTCTCATTTGCAGGAGGACAAGTAGGTTGGACGAGAAAAACATCGCATCCTCTGACACTTTCTTGCAATTGAACATAAATTTCACCGTCAGCAAAACGCTTGATTTTAATCTTTCCAAGCTCCAAACCCATGTAGCACGCAATTTCCTACTAAGATAAACAAGAAAATATGAGAAGGAACTGCGTATAAACATATAGAACCTGGTTAAAGAAAGTAGGGAGTACCTGAGAGAGAGCAGGATTGGCAGTGCCAGAAAAAATGCGGAGCCTGGTATCATGTTTGGAAGCTCTAGGAGTGGTTTTTGGCTCCAAATGGGTTTTTGAAGCTATAAAATTGGGGAATGATTGTTCGATAGGACTAAGCAGAGGGACGCATGGCATTGGCTTCCCGTTCTCAAATTTGAGCGGTTCCACCAGATTACACCTCTGCATATACCGTTACGCATAAATAAATACACTCACCAATCCAACAACTAAAAAGGAATTGAAAAAATAAAGAAAAGGAAGGAGAGTGAAATGATTGTATCATTGTATTTTTTTTTTTAAAAAAAAAATAGTGAAAAGGAAAAAGGGAGAGGAGATATTAAGAAGAGAGAGGAGGTATATTACGACGGCGTGTCGGAGGGGGAAGCGAGGCTCCTTGACTATGAAACTGGAAGAGCCATGGGAAAAAGGGAGCGAAGATGGGGATGCTGTGGATAAGTGAAGAGGAGATGCCATCAAATTGTATTAACAGTAATACTAATTGAAGCAGCGAGAGAGGGAGATGAAATTGTTCCTTTTTTTTTTTTTTTTGGTATTGTTTGTTTGTTTAATTATCTGAGCTATCTATCTATATCTATGAATATGAACATGGAACGTCTAGGGTTTCAACTGTCTGACAGAGAGTGAGGTGCTTTTCATCTCTTTTATGGTTTTTTCTTTTTAAGAAAAAAAGTAATAAGTTTTTGATGAACAGAAAGAAAGCACCTGCTGCTTCACTCACTCTTTAATTAATAATCATAAGATTAGAACTAATATTATCATCAGTTACGCCTAATTTCTGCTATACATCATATAATCCTATCCTCCTTTCAACTTATGTTTAACTCTGTTAATTGTAAAGTAAATGTACACGAAGCTCGTCCTCCAAACTTCCTTTCATTTTTTATTTCTTGTTTTAGATAAATAGATACATTGTTATCTCTTTACTATTAATATTATCCTACCAACTTGACTTTACATTAACACCATCTTTGATTTCATGGAATATGGTGTTTTTTTTTTCTTTTCTTTCTAGAAAAAATATGAATTACTATAATATTTTTTTTCTATTTTCTTGAAATTTTAAATTCATTCTCTCTTCGCTTTTCATTAACAAAATCATATATTAATATTATAATTGTATTGATGAGATATGGCAATGTGAAGCTTTTTGTCAGACACAGTCAAAAATCAAATTTCAAATTTCAAATTACAAGTTGTGAACTTTTTAATGGATATTAATAATCTCTCTATTACCAACGGAGACCCACAGCTTCTTTCCTTTTCAAGCAGATAAAAAGAAAAACCTCCAAAGAAATACATTATTAGTTTTGGCAGTTAATTAGTTTGGGCATGCCTTGCTAGTAATAAGCACGAGATATGCAAAGACATCCTATCTCACCAACTCTACTAAATACATTCAACCCTCTGAATCTTATATCTCTCCGCTGCTACAGAGAATGATTTGATTTCCATCAAAATTAAGCTGCAAATGCATATTTTAAGAGATGGAGCAGTGCTGCAGCTGCAGCTGCAACTGAAAAACATCCTGCACCTTTTCCCGTATCATCCATCATCAACAAACTCCACATGGGAGAAGTGCAGCAGCCACAATTCTCCCTTCTTCATTCAGTATGTTGTATGTTGACGCTGCATTCCTCTGCAACAATAGTCCACATTTTGTTATACTGAGTTGCCAGACAAGCCAAGCTTAAAGACTTCGACACGTAAAATATGTTATCTTTCATGCATCAGTGCCATGGACAGACAGTTTGAACATTTGCCACACTATATAAAGCTTTAATGAAAACTTGATATCAAGTTTGTCATTATTTAAGCAGAATCCCCGCCCAAATTTGCACTCGTTACCGAGACATCTCCATGGTTACAGATCTACTTTCTTTCTTGTAAAGTTCTATGGGGCATATTGCAAAACCAACAAAGACATAGTGATTAAACACATATCCAATTCCATATATGTAAAAGGCCACTACAAATTACCGAGTCAATGGCTTCTAACTTCATGCCAGTAGACCGAATGAACCGTCTAATTTCCGGATCCACTTGTTGAATCTGCCTTCCAGTGCCGAGAATCAAAATCTCTGAAAACAAAATCACAATTAACAAGCTCATCAGAAAAAAATTGGAAAACAAATGATCTTGCAATTCAATGCACAAAGGATACGGGTTTATCCAGCAGCACAAATACAATAAGAGGTGTTGAAGATTTAATGTTGTGTATGTGTGCACCATGTGCGTGTACATATGAGAAAGAGAGAGAATTCAGGTTTGTGATTAATGTTTAGGTCCTTATTAAAACTCGGGACACAAATGGCATGTCTAAATACCATCTCAGCATTGTCCAAAAGCATGACACAGATAATAATCTGTCATTTGTTAATTCTTACAGTTCTCCTGATGAGTACCAACTCTTTCAACTAGCATTAAGAACATAGATCATTGGCTGGTTGCTTCTACAATACAATGATTACCATAAATCGCTTTCGGAAATTTCGCACTTTTGGAACATTTGTCCAAGAACTCTTTAAAATAGCTAGCACCATGACATTCATTTCATCAGTTTTAAGTTGTAGTAGCACCAATTACAACACTTGGATCATCTAATTAGATGTGCTACCAAATGTCTAATCTAACCCCTTTCAAGCATTCACTCTTAAAGATGTATTGCATGTACACCTACTCTTTCCACACACCACTATTGTATCAATACATTGGTTTGACATAATCATGTTGACAGCTGAGAACCGTTTACCAGAATGAATTGCACCTTGATTTTTTTCCCCCCATATCAGGTCCAAATTATCGACGGAAGTAAGGAAAGGGTTCCAGCAGCTTCCATAATCCAATGGCCAGCTATAAACTAGGTATTATCCTTAATGAACAAGAAGAATGTCCATAAATGAACTAGGCCAAGAGTTGAAAACTCTCTGCCTAAGAATGAAATCATCCTAATACAAGAAACAGCAATAAAGTGCTTGCAACAGTCAATTATGAATTTAAGATCTTATAAAGAGAAAATGATACTCAATAACAAGAGGGCATATGATCCTCTCAAAAAAGAAAAAATAGAACGAAAGACGGGACTCAGCTCATGCTACAAGATGTTTTATAACTGAAGTTATTTTACCATAACCAGAATTGATTGCAAAATTAAGCCGGTGCATCATATGCAAAGGATACAGGAAACATCAAGGTATTAAAACAATGCATAGGATATGATATTTCCCCAATAAAGAAGTAGATGCAGGAAGCATCAAGGTATTAAAACTGTACATAGGATATGATATATTTCCCCAATAAAGTGGTAATTGAACCCTGACCTGGTATAGGCCGCATAATTTGAAAGATGGATAAGCTGCATCATTGGTTAAAAAAAGAATGGAGTGTGTAAGTTAGAGGTGCATGATAACCAACCGCAATTCATCTTCAACAAGAAAACAAAATATATCAGAGCGGCATACTTGTTTCAAAACACATTTTAGAGCAGATACGAAAATCTTATTTGCATATACTAGCTAGGCATACAAGTAATGATCATGGTAACAGTGGAGTTAGAGGTGCATGATAACCAACCGAAATTCATCTTCAACAAGAAAACAAAATATATCAGACCAGCATACTTGTTTCAAACACATTTTAGAGCAGATATGAAAGATCTTATTTGCATACACTAGCTAGGCATACAAGTAAAGATCGTAGTAACAATGGAGTTGGTATAAATTTGCGAGAATGACGATTGATGGAAAATAATGATTAAGGTCTTGGTGTCTGGCGATGATATATAATACAAAGTCCCATCTGAATCAGAATTTGGAAGGAAGAAACGGGTAGAATTGAAGCTGGATCTAAATGCCAATGAAATTCATCAAATATGCATAGAAATATCATCATAAAAATCAAATATAAAAAGAGAAAACGAAAATTTCTGCTTGGTATCTTAGAGATGGATGCATATAAATCAATTCAATATGGAGTATAGGTCCATATGCTGTAGCAATAAATTGCAAGGTCAAAGGAGATTGAACATGTGAATTATGAGGTCCCAAACACATCAACTCTGTAAAGGGAGTGATAAGCTTAGTCAACTATTTAATTAACTTAATTACTTAGTTACACGAAGGGTTAGACAGTTAGCAAAAGTTGTTAGCTGGATATATTAGCTGACTTATATATGAGTTTAGTCACATTGTACTCGAGTTTATTTATTTTGGTAACTTGTGAAATAATATGGGTTCAAGGTTGAACATCAACAAGCAGCAGAAATGTTCTATGGATGTTTGTACAGTTCATATTTCTAATAATCCAGTAAACCATGAGAGAACAAAGCACATAGCGGTTGGATTATCATTTTGTGAGAGAAAAGATCCTTGCTGGTAGCATCAAACCACCAAGGATCAGCTGGCAGATATTCTTGCTAAAGAATTGAGTCCTCATCAGTTCAGCACTCTGTTGAACAAGACGAGCATTATAGACATATACGCAGATCTTGAGGGTGAGCATGAAGAGAGTGATTAAGCTTAGATAAATATTTTAATTAACTTAATTACTTGTTATCTGGCTTTTATATAGATAGGGCGCTTAGAATAAGCTGTTATTCATTTAAAAATAGAACAGATATTTTCGGTTAAACTGTAAAAGTATGGAATGAATTTGTTCAAAACAGCCTAAGATAAATATCACCGATAGATTTCAATTTTAAGAAAATATAGAAAGAAAGAAAGAAAGAGAGCAACCTTGAAGGAGTAATCAGAGAGAAGCGAGTGGGAGACCAGGATAAAAGCAAGTTGCCAACGCAAAGCAAGCTACCTTCGTACTTAACCCCATTCACTGTGAATCCCGTCTCCGTATACCTAATCAATTAATTGTGAAAGAAAACACACACACACACACACACAATTAGGGATTTGCAGCAAAGAAAAATTAAAAGAAAAACTGAAGTAAGAAGAATTAAAGAAAAAAAGGAAAGGAACCCTTGAAAGCGGAGTTGATCCTGAGGGACGTTGTCGATGAGATTGATCTGATCGTAGAGAGAAAAAGCGCGTCTCAACGAAGGCAAACACTGAACTCTTCCCTCTTCTACTGACTCCTTCCGCAGAGTTTGTATCAACTGGGGCAGTCTGTGTCTCATTGCTCCCATTTTTCTCCTTTCACTTTCCCAGTCCTAACGCCCCGCTCTCCTAACCTTCATTTTATTTCATCACCAAGTTGGGCCTCTACTTTCTACACATTTACCCGCCCTACCCATAACCATAACTAAGCTTTTCACTGTCCGTCTTAACAATTTAATAATATAAGAGTTCATTACTAAATTCACCCACCCACATTATTGAAATTTCGTCATTCACCCCTTGAATTTTTAACATGTATTATTCTTTACCTTTTGGATTTTAGCTTATTAACAACATCAAAGAAAAAACATTTTTTTTTTTAAGTTTATCGACAATGTCATTAGAAGTTACCAACAATTTTTCCTTATTTACTAAACATGGAAATGTATTTAACATAAATTAGTCGTTTACTCGTGAATTGCACAACCATTATTATATTTCGATTATAAAATTAAATTTATAGATACAACTTAATAAATATTTTGATATTTAATATTAATTTTAAAAATTTTTAAAAATAACAATAACTTAACTATTTTTTAATTTTTTTAATTTTTTTTAAGATTTTAAAATTTTATTAATGTAATAATATAAAAATTATATTTAAACTATTTATTAATTTAATTCTAATATTATATAAATCAATACTATCAATATAGTTGATTTTACTATTTTCTATAATTAAAAATTATTATATAATTAAAAATATTAATTTATTAGTGAATATAATATTTAAAGATATTATTTTTATACTTAGAATTATTATCTAATTAGTTTACTAATTTTTTAGTTAATATATTATTAAAATATAATTAATATATTATTTAAAATAATCATTATCTAATTAATAAACTAATCATCACCTAATTAGAAATCTAATTAATTATTAATATATTATTTCTTAGGATTAGAATTAGTGTTTAATTATGAATATAATTAACTAATAGAAAAAATACAAAATTGCACATAAGCTTGAATCTTATGTGTCAAAATAAGTATAAATGCAAAAATAAAAATTATATATGTCAAACATTAAGCATACATATAAAAAAAAAATTAGGTTTCAAAATTAATATAATATATATATATATATATATATATATATATATAATAGAATTATCCTCTTATGCTTTATTATATATGAAAATTTACATTGATTATTTTCATATATATTTAAAATATTTAAACTTTGATCAATGATAACATGTAGAACTTGGGAGAAAAAATTGAATAGAAAACTTCTTGTAGATTTATATATATATATATATATATATATATATATATATAAATAAATAAATTTATGAGATCTAAAGTTTTTTAACATGTGTGTTTGTATTTTGATATATAAACATGTATGTAATAAATTAGATTTCTATTAAACAATAATTTATTAGTTAATATAATTTTAAAATATAATTAATATGATATTTCTTGTAATAGAATTAGTTTAGGAAACTATTTATTATTTAATATAATATTAAAATATAATTAATATATTATTTTTAAAAATTTAACTAAATGTTTAATTAGAAATTTAACTTATGAATTAATACATTATTAGAAAAAATAATAAAATTACACATCAACTTGAATCTCATGTGTCAAAAGTAAGTACAAGCATGAAAATAAAAATTTTGTGTGAAAAAATGAAAATACTTATCAAAAAATTTAAGTCTTAAAAATTAAAAATATTTAAATTATTTTTATTTTAAATAAATATTAAATTTTATTTATTAATTAAATTTTATAATTAAAATAATAACAAATCCTTATAGAACCGATAATCGGCTACTTATGCATGGCCGAAAAATAGACGATGGATTTATATATGGGAATTGATGGAGGGATTTGCATTTAATATTTGGTGGTAGCGACCTGACCGCTGAACGTGGAGAAGTATGGAAAAAGGGAAATCCTGGAGTTTCATTGCTGTGGATTAATATGATATAACAAAAAGAAGCATATATATATAAAGTTGTGGAGATCAAACTTGTTGATTAATAATATTGGCAGATATCTTGCCCTGGAACTTGATGTACTTGTACCATTTGGCAGTTAAAATGTAAATAATGAGATCGGCAGTTGTCAAGGCTGCCAAGAGAAAGTAAAACCTATCAAGGTGACCTTTGTTAAGGTTTCCAGGAATCCATCCAGGCATCTCATCTCTAGTTGATATTTTCATCACAACTGTGACTAACAAGCTACTCACATAATTGCCAAGTGATATGGAGGTCATGCAGAGTGCGCTCCCGAAGCTCTTCAATCCATCCGGTGTCTGGGCATTGAAGAATTCCAATTGCCCCACATACATAAATACCTCTGATGCTCCTATCAGCACATATTGTGGAATCTGCCAGAATATGCTCAATGAACTCTCACTTTCGCAGTCTGCACACACTGCTTTTTGCGTATTCTTATACTTCAATCTGAACAGTTCCACCACCCCTGCTGACACCATTGTCAATATCGCAATAACTAGCCCGATTCCCATTCTTTGAAGTTCGGTCAGTCCCCTCGGGTCCTTTCTTATCCTCGCAACTAGTGGGTCCAGAATTCTTCTGTACATGAATATGAATACTGCCACACTCACTATGTCAAAACTAGACATGCTTGCAGGAGGAATGTGGAAACTGGAGATGGTCGTTTTCATTGCGGCACCTTGTTCCACAAACAGCGATGCCATTTGAGTAAATACTACGGAGTAGAGAATTGTGCATAGCCAAATCGGGAGGAGCCTCAGTATGCACTTAACCTCTTCCACTTGTGTAACTGTGCAAAGCCGCCATGGATTGCGAATATCAGCGTTAACATTATTCTCAGATGTGATCAGGGCTGCTCTATCCAAGAATCTGCCAATAAATATTAATATATTTCCATGATTACATACATACATATATGCATGGCTCAATCGGGAGAAAACAAAAGAAATGATGGATTAACGAGATTATTTAGTTACGCACCTAAATCCATCAGTATGTAGTATCTTTCTGTGATCTCCGTCTTGGGAGCAGAAGTTGCTCTCAAAAAGATCCTCTTCATTTAGGTCCCTCTTGTTGTGTTTCCAATTTCTGAATGCAGCAACCAGCACTTGGCAAAACCTAGAGAGAGGATTGCCTTTGGATTTGAAGTGCCTGTACCGCGGAGTACCGCAAAGAAACAACAGTAATGCCAAAAGAGCAGAACCAGCAGAGGTCCAAAACCCAAGAGCCCACATCCCTTGGTCCTCAAAATAGCCTAGAATAGTATTTGAAAAGAGAGAACCGAGATTTAAAGCTAAATAGAAGTAGCTGAAGAAGGCTATTTTGGAGTGCCCTTCTTTGGGGTCCTCTTCATCAAATTGATCAGCCCCCAAGGTGGCTATGTTGGGTTGGTATCCTCCATTTCCAAGGGCAACGAGGTAGACGGAGAGGTAGAACAAGGCAATCTCGAAATTTGAGTGGGATCCACATGGGAGTTTTTCACTCCCGCAACCATGGGGCTTGAGTAAGAATATGTAGGACGACAGGGACAATGAGACCAGACCCTGTCATTCATATTATTCCTTGTTAGTTAGTTAATTATATTACATATGTAGCTGATGAAAGTGAATCTTGGCACATAAGATTGGGGAATATTATAAAAAAAGACTACAGGTACTTACAACGACAAAGATGGCCTGGAAGATTGCACAAGTCTTGTACCTCCCCCAGTAAGAATCACTCAGAAATGCTCCCAGGAGAGAGAAAATGTAAACGGTTCCAGTCCATTTGCTGACGTTGTTTGCAGCGTCTGCATTGTTTTGGCCCAGTACTCTTGTCAGAAACAGAACCAAGTTCACTCCCACTCCAAAGAATGCCAACGTTGCCAGCCCTTGATTTACTGCAATTCCGTACATTATTATTTTCATTTCTATCCAAATGCAACCATTTAAATATATACTTTTTATTTTCCATTTCATAATAAGTTTATTAAAACCAATCACACGACTCCTTATCTTAATTTCTTTATTTATATTCATGGCTATATTCAACTTGTATGTTGTCCATGCCAAATTTCAAATTAAACCCTTTTTTTTTTTTTCTTCTCCATGTCATCATCCCAAAAAGAATTTTCTTTGTTTTTTTAACAGAAATAGTTTTTTTTTTAAATAACTTAATTATTTATAGTAAAATTACTATTAACTTCGCTCGTCTGACTTCAAATTTGATATATATATGTGTGTGTGTTCTCAAAATAAACATATTTTCTACTCTTGAAATATACAGATATTGTTCTTATGTCTTAAAAACCTTTTCTTCAATGTTCAAAAGAAAAAAAAAATATTTTTTTCAAATAAGTTATGGCCGACAGGTTTAGACGTTTAGGCAGCAAGCGGGTCCGAGCTAATTACATGTGCACAGACTACATGAGTTTGGTATCCTTTTTCTTCTGTTAACAGTTGTTTAAGTGCGGGCTTTTTGGTTCAACTTGCTAATCCAATTATTTTACATAAAAGAAAAAAAGAAACTTAAGTAAGTTTATGCATATAAAAGAGAAAAAAAATCTAAGTAAGTTAATTTCCTAATAAGTTTGCCTACTCTCTACGACCAAATTCCCCACTGTCGGTTGCACTACCAGAAGTAACTGTAAAAAAACTCGTATAGTTTCATGTGACATCTAACATATATAAATATATAGATATGAATGATTTACCTAGTATTAGAATTCCAGCAATCCAAGTTCCAGTTCTTTGCCGAATTGCAGGATGACCATGTCTGTCCACTGTCCCGTCTTGGGTGTAAACCTCTATATCCTTTTTGATGATCTTCCCATCTACTTCGCCCAGCTGTACGTTTTACGAAAAATTAATTATGAGTCTCCCAATACTTGACATGAGACTGCATCATCTTATTTGATAAATTAGCTAGTAATTCCTTCACAGAAAATATGCAACTTTTTTACGTTAATTTTTCTATCTTTTCTTTTATAACACTCTCAGAATATTCGCACTAAATCAAGCAACTATCGAATATAACATGAAAATACATGCAAATAAATCAAAGTTTGAATGTCTCGTGTGATCATTTTTGGTCTTTAACTTCAATTAACAGATATCGAAACTTTTGCAGCTGTAGGTTCATCTGAAGCCAACTTCTCTCAAAAATAAAAATAGAAAAGAAGCCAAGCATCCGGCTTCTTGGGCCAAGAGGTTCTGGATATACGGTATGAAAAAAAGATGAAAATATATGTATCTATAGAAGAGAATATCGATCGTGAGGCTCCCACGAAAGAAGGGAAGTGGAAGAGTAATGAGAAAAGGAAAAGCATATGTCCATATACATAAAGAAATCACTATGTAATCACCGATGAGCTTGGAAATTATAGGAAATGGTAGTGTTGAAGGAAAAATACTACATTATAGGGAACAATTATATATACTAACCTCTGTGCAAAGGTTTAAGCAAGCCATTTGTGGGAGTAGCAGTTAGACAGAAATGCAAAGAAAAGGAGCAAGAATGAGGGTTTAAAGATGAGAGAGGGGGAAGTAGCTAGGAAAAGGGTGTGAGAGAAAAGGGTTGGGTGTGCAGGAGTATATATAAGAGGATGGCAAGGAGGGGTGAGATTAATTAAATGGCGGGTTTAGGAGAGAAATAAAGAAGGCCCACGTGCCCATAATTAGAGAAAATGAAAAGGAAATGGGTTAGAAGCAACATGTTTGAAAAGGGAAGCAAAAGAAGCGTGACATGGTTGAATACAGTCGTGCATCTAGCAAGCTAGCTTGGTGCATCCCAGAGATTATCATAATCAATCAAAATCAAAATCAAAACAGTGATTATACTTTTAATTAATTCATATATGTCTCTCTCATGTAATTAGGGTAGGGTACAGTAGAGAAAGTGGCTGTGTTGATAGCTGTCTTTGATTTGGACATGTGTTTGCACTGCTGATATATGCATGGATGATGTGTTCATAGCACACAACTGGGGTGTTTGGATGCATGGACATTGTTTTGACAAGCAAATCTTTTCTTTACTTGTTGTCGTACGCTATATATGATTATGGAATTTGATTCTCCAACTCATATAAATTCTTGGGAGAATTAGCCCTCATTTGTGAATATCATATGCGCACACTTAAATTATTAGTTCCAAGGATGAATTATTTAAATAATTTATGTGGTAGGAAAATGATAGAAACCAAACACAGCTATTAGCTATGACTAATAGTTGTAATAATTCAGCAGCGGGCGCTAAATATCTGGTGTAGAATGTTTATAAGCATAAAACATGGAAGAAAACAAGGTCTCCCATATAGATATTAGTTTTATTATTATTATTATTATGAATGGTAAGTTATAATTTTTACCCTCACATTGTAACAGTGTGTGGAAAGATGATTCTTCATCAGAATATATTGAAACAAAAATGGGGAAGGGAGGGACAGATACTTACGAGCAGCAGTGTTTTAGCAACATCATCATGGTGTTAGATTATTTAACAAAATCATAAAATTGAGACGGTCTGAGCTGGAGAAAATGTCCTACGTGCAGGCCTTCTTGATTAATACATTGCTTATCCCCCAATTAATTTTAAGTGAGAAAAAACAAACAAACCAACAAATTGGTACAGAGCACGTGGGCTCCATTCCATTTCTCTCTTTTGGTTACAGCAGGGCTCCATTTTCATCTGCTCCTCCTCCTGCCATTTTTCAAAGCTCTGTTCCAAAAGCCGCCATTTTCATTTTGATTCTTGGACTGGGAAGTGTTTGCCTCCCCAGATCAACCGCACTCGTAGATGACTATCCCCTGATGCCTCATTTTCCTTTCTTTCTCCACCTACTGCCTCTCTCTCTCTCTCTCTATATATATATATATATATATATATACTTGGCTATTAAAAATCTATATATTTGCTCCAATTTCTCACTTTCTTCATCTCCCTAGCATGTTTCTTACTATCTTTTTACCTATTTGTATAAAGTACAAAATATGGGTACTAATACTATATGAGCTCCCACTTTCCTTCTCCATGTTCAAAACCATGCCATTCGAATCTTGTCTGCCATTTTCTCAAAATTAATTTTTATTTTCTATAAAAAAAGTGCCTGCTGAAACGCCAAGGCTGTTTCACTCAAAAGATTGGCCATTTGTAATACAGAATGTTGCATTTAAATTCCTATATCACGTGAAATGTATATTCTATAAAGTCACGTCTGTATATGTTGGGTCCATTTTCAATAGTGCAGGAATATAATTTTAGTAGAATATATAATAGAGATGGATATTTTAATCCTTTAGGTTGTAGCAGACATACACTTTGTTAATTGATGAAATATATTTATAGACAGTAAAGTTAATGAGAGTTTTGTGGGATTTTCATCCAAAGTTTAAGCATGTGTTTATTTGCTTTTTTCTGCCAACACTTGAACCACAGTCCCCTTTCCTTGCTAAATAAATGTATTATCGTTTCATATTTTAACTAAAATTAAAATTGCCCTTATATTTAATGCACCAAATTGAAATTCATTATTTGGAAATTAAATAATCAAATCAACACAATATTATCAGTCTTATGTATTTTCTATATAAATGAAAAATATCTTATATAATAGATAAAAGTGATGAAGTAAACTTCTTTTAGCTATATTATTATTTCCCTGTTTTTTCTTATTTGCTAAAGTGAAGATGATACCCATGTTAGAATAAGCGGCAAGGGCACAAAACAGAACACGTCATCCACTTGTCCATTTGCCATTTCGCCGTCAAATCCGACCAACTATTGTCCAGAAAAACTAAAAGTAAAAAGAATAAAAGAAATAATTAAAAATGAAAAACAACACTCCACCTCACTTCCACATCAGCATCAGACCTAAACAGTTAAATCACAAAATCATAAGAAAATTATGTATGCATGATTTATCTTTAAGACGAAAAATTATTTAAATATGATACACATTATTTCCTGTGTACCAAACTTATAAGAATAACTATATATTTTTATTAATTATAAAAAATAAAATATATATCAATTATCTTATATCATTTCTTTTATTATAATTTTTACATTTTATGTTAGCATTTCTTGTGAAAAGGTTCAATAGAATAGAAATTAATAATATAGAAAAAAATAAAAAAGCTACAACTATCCATTTGGGTTGAAAAAATTCTGAAAGTTGTTCATGGCATAATCCTCATGCTGTAAACTCAAAGCATGGACAGATCCTCAAGTTAAGACACAAGCGGCCTCTTGCCATGGGGGTCTTTCTACTCTTTTGAATCTTTAGATAGCTGAGTTAGCTCTTTTGGATTACACCAGAAATAGATCGTAGCAACTATTAGAACATTACCATTGGATCAAGAGAAGAGAAAGAAGGAAGTTAGAAAGCCATGAGAGAGTAAGAGAGTATAGAAAAGAGGGAAGCTTACTTAGAGAAACTTGCTTGCCTTCTTATTATCAAAGACTTCTCCTTATATAGAGAGGAGAGACGGTACAAATTATCCAAAAGTTAGTGGATATCCCACTAATACTTACAAACAAAAGTTAGTGGATATTCCACTAAGGCTAACACCACAATTATAACGACCTATGGCGGCCCACTACTATTACCAATAATACACTCCACTTACTGAGTGAATAATAATTCATAATAAAGACAAACACAATAATACAAAAGAGTGGCCGACAGTTGCATGTGATCAGAAGACGTCATCATATGAGTCATCATCCATTGGCTGGGAGTGAGTGGATAATAATTCATAATAAAGACAAACACAATAATACAGAAGAGTGGCCGACAGTTGCATGTGATCAGAAGACGTCATCATATGAGTCATCATCCATTGGCTGGGAGTCTTGCATGAGAGCTTCTTGTTGTGCCCTGGTTAAGGTAGGGTCATCCAGTGGAGTTAGAAGATCAGAGGAACAGAAATGTTCAATGGATTGTCCAGTTGATTGATGTCCATTGAAAGTGCAGACTAATGGTGCAGAGACATTAGCTGTCCTTAATTCATTCTTGTATTGCAGGGCCCGCTTTAGTTCTTCTGTGATTGCTGGAGAAGCAAGATGTAAAGGACTATCAAGTGTTCTCCAATAGTGACAGATATTTTGAGTTGCATATGTGTCTTCTGACAGTCGGAGATAAGGCTTGTGCAATATAAAAATGGCACGGTATTCCGAAGCTCTGGAATTGTTGTCTGAGAATAACTGGTGCTCATGAATAAGTTTAAGGAGATGGAGTTTTGAACCAGGTAAGGAATCTCCATGGATATGACCCCGAGTTTGCTTCATTGTTGAAGAAGTGTAAGAGATTCATAATGGGCACTTCTATAGCATGATGACAGACTGTAGATAGGCACCATAGAAACCATAACTCACTTTCATGCTTTGGATGTTCAGGAGATAAGTGGTAAATCAGACACCAAGGGTAGTCTGGAAAGAAGAAGTTAGGTTGTATTGGGAGTGAGAAGGTTTGTTGAAAAGTTGCCAAATAATGGAACATCATGTTCCGGGCAAAGTCTGTGACTTGTTTGGTTGTAAGGTTGTTGGGGAGATCTGGTGGTGAAAGAGGTTGCAGGTTGGATCTGGAAGATGAAGAAGCCATAAATATTATGGGAAGATTTATTGTAGAGGTGAGAAGGACTATAGGTTGATTCTGAGGTTTGGAAAGTCTGGATAAGAAATCTGGGATTAGGTTTCTTATCCCTTTTATATGCTCAACCTTAAAGTCATACATGCTGAACCATGATTTTAATCGCAATAGTAGGGGCTCAGGAAAGGTCTTCTGGTTGGATTCAAGAATCTTTGGGAAGGAAGAGTTGTCCATCCGAACTAGAAAGTGCTGTCCAATCAGGAAGAATTTAAACTTTTTTATCCCGTACTTCACCGCCAAAATTTCCTTGTAGGTCGTGTGATAATGTTTTTCTGAAGAGGAAAACTGACCCGATGCATAACTACATAATTGTTCCTTGTCGTGGAGCTTTTCTAGGAGGATGGCCCCCCATGCATAGTCAGATGCATCTGTTTGGAGAATAAGTTCTCCTGCTGACGGGATTGTAAGAGGTGGCGGATTGTGAGCTAGCTCTTTTAATTTTTTGACAGCTGTTGTTTGTTCCGCTCCCCATGGAGGAGGGTTCTTCTTGAGCATCTTTGAGAGGTGGCACGTGTAACTAGACAGGTGTGGAATGGCCTCTCGAACATAGTTCAGGATTCTAAGGAACTGTTGAATTTGTTTTACTGATAAATTCCCTTCTGGAAAATTATCAAGTTCCTTTGTCAGGTGGGGACCATATGTGTACTGGCCATTCTTGAAAAGCATTCCAAGAAATTCAATTTCTCGTTGGCCAATAGTGCTCTTCTTTTCTGACAGCATAATGCCATATTTCTGGATGATGGCAAAGAACTGTTGTAACAGTTGGTGATGGTCCTCTGCTGTTTCTGAGAATAGAAGGATGTCGTCGATGTAGATCAAAGAAGAGTAAAGGATAGGCCCAAAAATCTCAATCATTGTCTTCTGGAATTGAGATGGGGTTGTCTTGAGCCCAAAGGGCATAACAGTCCACTGGTATTGGGCATTAGGGATACAAAATGCAATCTTGTATCTCTCTGTGGGCTGGATACCGAGTTGCCAAAAGCCCGCCTTTAGGTCAAATTTGGAATAGTATTGGGCCTTTTGGATGTGGACCTTGAGATTTGAGATCCGAGGGAGAGGAAATTTGTTGTCTTGAAGGAAATGGTTTAAGGGCTTGTAGTCTATGAAAAGCCTCTTCTTTCCTCGGATCCTTTCAGACCTTTTTTCCACATAAAAGGCTTGGCAAGCCCATTGTGAAGTAGTGGGTTCAATTAGACCTTCAAATGTCGCATTCGACCTGCAAGGGCTAGGTCTGTGGGAGACATTCCCATGTGTGTGGCTTTAGTAGGGTTAATGTCTTCATTAAGTTTGAAGGGGAGGCTGATATAGAATTGTGGATTTTTTCACAGAGGAAGAGGATGTTGAAAATGTGAATGAGATTCCAGACAGAACTGAAGGAATTTTTCTGTGTATGGAAGGAATGGTGGAATAGTATCCGTCACAGAAAACAGATTTGAAGTTTCAGTGTATGGTCGAAACTGTCTCTTGAACTTTATGCCAGTTGGAAGAATTTGGAGCTTTTGAGCTTGGTGATAAACATCAAATCCTATCAGGATATCCTTATTTGGAAGATCTGAACCAATGATGTGCGTCCATACAACGCAATCAGGAAAGAACTGTATTCCGATCTTCTGTCTTGTGATCAGAGTGGTTTTGAAGGTTTGACCATTGGCTGCCCTGAAGAACTGATCATGGGGCTTCCAATACTCTGATGGGAGAACCATTGGGTTCATCATGCTTCTTTGTACTCCAGTGTCAAAGAAAGCTATTACTGGTACAGGCTTGGAGTATTTTGAGGATAGTATTTGTATGGGAATATATGGGACTGGAGGAGGTTTTGTAGTAAATTGAAAAGTTTCAGGAGGTGGAGAAGAAACAAAGAAAGAAGACAGTAGGGTTGGAGAGAGAGGATATTGTATTACATCTTCCAGAATACTCTCCTGACTTTCTTCATGCAGACCAATCATCAAGATTGGTATTTCACTATCGTCTGAGTCTGAAGAAGATTCTTGTGAGGACTCTATGGAGTCTGAGAATTTCATTTCTAACCCAAATAAACTTTCTGGGGTAAGATCTTCTTGCTCTGAAAGTAGAGATTCTATCTCCTCTTCAAAAGAGTCTGCAAGAGATAAAGACATGTTGACTTGTTGAATCATCTGATGCTTTGTACATCATGGCCGATTCTGGTCAAACCCCTACAATAGTTCAAGCTCCTCGACAGCTTGAAAAGGAAGATCTACAGAAACTAATTCCTATTGAGTGGGTAACAAATTATGAGAAGCTCCAAGCATCTCAATCAAAACCAGTACAAGCCACAGATCCCCTCTTTATTCAGCAAAAGGATGGGACTGTTAAGACGGTCTTTACAAGAACTGAGGAATCTTCCTCAGCACCATCAATTTTCCAAGCATCAATGATACAACCTGTATCACGGCCTAGGGAGAAGATCCATATTCACTCCTTTCAAGCATCTGGCAACCAGATCTATGCTGCACAAGTGAGAGGACACTTTGTCTGGGATGTAGCCCCAGAAATGTGCAAGCCAGAATGCCTATGTAATGATGATATGGATTATGCTGAACCCTGCTTTCAGCATCCACAGAAGAATCCAAAGAAGATGTCTCTGGATACTTCTTGTTCAAAGATTCATCCTAAGCCAGATGATCGGGATCCAGATGGTTTCCAGAGAAAAAATAAAAAGCCACTGCCAATGTTCGATGAGGCAATTGAGTTTCTTGCCAAAGAAGAAAAAACAGTCATTGACGTTTCTTATGATGATTTCAAGGAAATTATGGCACAACTCAACATTGAATATGGCAAACCCCTTCGCATTGCAGGCGGAGATCGATCGGATCCAAAGGTTTATAGGTCGAAACTCGGTGCATTCGCCCGGTTTAGTACAGGAGGTACAAAACGTTGGGCCAGGTATAACAATGCCACGAACTTTTGGACCTACTTCATCTTTGTCACCTGTATCAGCGGTACAACCCTTGGTTCAAGAATGTTTCATGTTACAACCAGAGGATTTTCCTCCCTTGGGAAAAACAGAGAACAAAAGATCTGAAATCCTTCCTACACGGATTTCACCCTCTAGAAATTTAGAACCACTGACACCCCCTGAAGAAGTACTCAACTGGCAAACATCTAATTCTATTGTCCAAAACACTTATTTGAAGAAGATATATGGAAAATTGGATCAAGCACTACACTTGGTTCAAAACATAGATCATAAGCTAGATACTTTTTCACAAGAAGTCCTACAACTGTACTCATCCCTGACAGCAAAGTATCAAGCTTTGGACAAAGAACTCCGGATACCTCAGCCGATCACCCCCTCTTTTATGCAAAAGCAAAAATTTCCCGGCTGAAGAAGTAGATAGATCAAATTAAAAAGTCTCAGGAGGTGGAGAAGAAACAAAGAAAGAAGACAGTAGGGTTGGAGAGAGAGGATATTGTATTACATCTTCCAGAATACTCTCCTGACTTTCTTCATGCAGACCAATCATCAAGATTGGTATTTCACTATCGTCTGAGTCTGAAGAAGATTCTTGTGAGGACTCTGTGGAGTCTGAGAATTCCATTTATAACCCAAATAAGCTTTCTGGGGTAAGATCTTCTTGCTCTGAAAGTAGAGATTCTATCTCCTCTTCAAAAGAGTCTGCAAGAGATAAAGACATGCTGACTTGTTGAATCATCTTTGCTGACTTTTCTGGATTCCTAGGACAATTTTTTGCATAATGTCCCTTCCTTTTGCAGATGAAACATCTGTCAGATTTGTACCCCTGGTTCCGTTTTTTACGGAAGTATTTGAATTTGAATCTCTTTGGGTTCTTTTTCCTGAACTTCTTGTTGCTGCGCGTGTATTTCTGGAAATGATGTCCAGATTTCTTCTTATGATTTGTACAGACGCAGTTGGCGGCTTTGCACTTAATCTTGAGGTGGTTTTTGTTGCAAGCCTTTTGAACTATCAAGTCCCTTTGAGATAACCTTTTGAATAACTCTTGTTGATCACACAGTCTCTTAATGGAAGAGAGTGTGAATTGCCAGATTTCGCCAAGTGTAATAGAGTTGACTGGTCTCTTTGTAGCCGCAATCATATTGTTAACCTCAGGTTGTATTTCATCCTGCAAAGAGGTGATGAAGGTATACTTTAGTGTATCGTCACCATCATGTCCTCCAATGACATAGTAGAGCTTAGACATAGCCGAATAGTGCTTTTTCAGATCCTTTATTTTGAATGAACAACATTTTCGATCAAAGAACTCTTGTTTCTGCTGTCTTATGACAAGGTTATAACTTCCAAGGAACTAGTTATGGAGGATCGTTACTGCTGCTGAAGAAGTTGGCAGAGTGACAAATTGAAGCCTAGTGTATTCAGGCTGAGACTGAAACCAATCTCTTAAGCTTCCGGTAAACCTTGTGATAAATTCGGCAAGGACTTTTTTGAGTGTGGCCCCTTCAAAGGTCATCTGAAGATCAATCCATGCCAAGAATTCAGAAAGCTTATCCTTCCATTTTGATGGTGGTAAGTCATCAAAAGTGAACCAAGGTCCTGTGCTAGCTGGTTTTGACCTTGGGTTTAGAGCTCCAGTGGGAGCAAAGAATGACTGAGCATCCTCATCTTCAGGTTCCACTATTTCTGGACTGGAATCAGTAGCAGAAGTGTTCATGAGGATTTCAGTGATGTCCGCTATCTCTGAATTATCTGAAGAGGATTCTGAATCATACGGACTGATGAGAGATTGCTCTGGAAGTTTGTCTTTAGAGGCTAGAGGAGGAGAGGTTTTCTTTTGCTGGGTTTCTGAGTTTTTTGGGTAAAGGTGAGAGAATGTGCCAAAGGGCTGATAAAGAGTTTCTTGTGGTTGTTCTGGTTGTGAAAGAAAAGGGAAAGAAGAAAAGTACGAAGGAGCAATAGCCGATGAGGTTGAAGCTGCTCATATGAAAGTTGGAATTGCAGCAGACTGGTTTTTCCGGAGATCATTTTCAATTTGATCTATCTGCTTCTTCAGCCGGGAAATCTCCTTTTGCTTTTGCATAAAAGAGGGGGTGATCGGCTGAGGTATCCGGAGTTCTTTGTCCAAAGCTTGATACTTTGCTGTCAGGGATGAGTACAGTTGTAGGACTTCTTGTGAAAAAGTATCTAGCTTGTGATCTATGTTTTGAACCAAGTGTAGTGCTTGATCCAATTTTCCATCTATCTTCTTCAAATAAGTGTTTTGGACAATAGAATTAGATGTTTGCCAGTTGAGTACTTCTTCAGGGGGTGTCAGTGGTTCTAAGTTTCCAGAGGGTGGAATCCCTGTAGGAAGGATTTCAGATCTTTTGTTCTCTGTTTTTCCCAAGGGAGGAAAATCCTCTGGTTGTAACATGAAACATTCTTGAACCAAGGGTTGTACCGCTGATACAGGTGACAGAGATGAAGTAGGTCTAAAAGTTCGTGGCATTGTTATACCTGGCCCAACGTTTTGTACCTCTTGTACTAAACTGGACGGGTATCGGGTTTCCAGCCTATAAACCTTTGGATCTGACTGAATCTTCGTTCTGCAAGCTGCAGAAGGGGGTTTGCCATATTCAATGTTGAGTTGTGCCATAATTTCCTTGAACTCATCATAAGAAACGTCAATGACTGTTTTTCCTTCTTTGGCAAGAAACTCAATTGCCTCATCGAACATTGACAGTGGCTTTTTATTTTTTCTCTAGGAACCATCTGGATCCCGATCATCTGGCTTAGGATGAATCTTTGAACAAGAAGTATCCAGAGACATCTTCTTTGGATTCTTCTGTGGATGCTGAAAGCAGGGTTCAGCATAATCCATATCATCATTACATAGGCATTCTGGCTTGCACATTTCTAGGGCTACATCCCAGACAAAGTGTCCTCTGACTTGTGCAGCATAGATCCGGTTGCCAGATGCTTGAAAGGAGTGAATAGGGATCTTCTCCCTAGGCCGTGATACAAGTTGTATCATTGATGCTTGGAAAATTGATGGTGCTGAGGAAGATTCCTCAGTTCTTGTAAAGACCGTCTTAACAGTCCCATCCTTTTGCTGAATAAAGAGGGGATCTGTGGCTTGTACTGGTTTTGATTGAGATGCTTGGAGCTTCTCATAATTTGTTACCCACTCAATAGGAATTAGTTTCTGTAGATCTTCCTTTTCAAGCTGTCGAGGAGCTTGAACTATTGTAGGGGTTTGACCAGAATCAGCCATGATGTACAAAGCATTAGATAAGGCTTGAAAGCCTGGGATCTGCAAGTTAAGTGCATGATCCTGCAATCGATAAACGATCTGATGGTGAAGAGTAGCTGAGAGAGCATTATCAACTTGACTAGCTCCCGTGATTTGGACTTGTACTTTCAAGGCAGTGGATAGATAAGGATCATTCAGAGAGAGGTTAAAGTTTGGGAAGAAAGTCAAAACAACACTACCAGTGTTAAGTGTTGTGCCTATTGTCCCAATCACTGCATGCTCGTACTTGAGATAACGAGTGTCCAGAAGCGACATCCGTGTTGTAACAGGCAATCCCATCCTTCTTTTAAAATGATGAATTATGAATTCCTATATAGGAAATTAAAATATAAATAAAAAGTTTTAAAAAAATTAAAACAAAAAGTTTTAAAAATGAGAAGTTTTTTTTTTTTAAATTTATAAATTTAGACTATTTTTTATTGTAAATTTAAAATAGTATTATAAATTTTATAAGATCTCTCTTTTAAAATATTTTAATTAAAATCGTGAGTTAACTTCTTTTCATATTAATGTTTGTAATTAATATCAATATTGATATAAAAAATCTAATCCATATCGAATGGATATAAAATATTTGATATTGTGAAAATCACACAATAAAAGTAAAGTTAATTCGCAATATTTGATGATACACATCAACATCATAGTGAGCAGTTATGAAATCCACAATATTAAAAAATAAGCATCATAGTCAGCAATTATGAAATCCACAATATTAAAAAAAAGCATCATAGTCAGTTGAATTTGTTTTTTTTATTTTTATTTTTATAGTTAATTTAGCTGAAATGCATACATTATAAAATTTACTTTGGCCATTTAACTTTTAAAACAAGGCTCAATTTCGCCACTTTTTTTTACAGATTAATTTAACTCTCTAATAATTTGATTTGTAATTAATTTAATTATCTAATTAAAATATTTTTATATATTTTAAATTTTGAATTAGTCAGTAGAAATCATGTAAAGACTGATAAAGTGGTGGATTGTAAAATCTCATATATACTTTTATTTTGTATTTGATAAAATTGGTAATTTTTTATTGATTTGTGGAAAAGTAATAGCGGCGGTAATAAGCTGGTTTTGATATTTTATTAATTTGTAATAATTTAAAAAATTTATATTTATATTTTTAATTTTTAATTTATAGAAAGAGAATAAAATTTAATTTGGCTTTTCAATTTATCGCTTGAGTTCAATTTGACTATTTTTTTCATTTCTTTTATAGTTCGTGCAATGAACTGGCTTAAAAAATAGCTAAATTGAACTTATTTAAAAAATTTAAGAATAAAATTGGGGATAAAATTTATAAGGGTAAAATTGAAACTAATTGCAAAATTCAAAAACTAAATTAAATCTTATTCCTATATTATAATATATATATATAGTGTATGAATGAATTTGATGGAGGCGCAAGCTAAAAGGCGGGAGGCTTAGACAAAGTGATTCAACTTTAAAGGGGCGGTCCACTCGATGTTCTTAAATGAAATTGTGAATTTAAATAAATAAAATAAGGAAGATTTAAGTAATTGGGATATTGGTTAAATTAAAAGGGATGATGATGGGTGACCAAACCGTATTGAAAAGAAGTGTTTCTTTGTCATCTCATGTCACGTTGTAGATTGCAGCTACTCCTTCTCCTTGGCATAGGATCCACTTTCTTCTGTAACTTGACCGGCTTCCCCTGCTCCAGTGTTTTTTCCTTTTTGGGTTGGCTTCCTGACTGCATCTTTTTGATGTCTTGACGATATGTGTGAAGTGAAGATCATATAATATAATTCAGTCTTTTCTTGCGAGAAGAAATGGCATATTCCCACGTACAAGACACTCCTGGATTTAGGAAAACTGAAACGGGAAACCAGTCGTATATATTCAATTTTTATATATATAATAATAGACAGGATATACATCAAAAGTCTGGTAGATTTTCTTATACATTTGCCACAGCCTCAAGTCTCGAGTGTCAACAAAACATGGATATTATTTCAAGCTCTGCCTCTATGTACACAGAATACAGACTTTTCTAACTCTACAACTACAAACCTAAGTGATGACTAAAGTGCAGCCAATGAAAGGCTTCCGTAGCCCCCCCTTCTTTCTTTCCATTTTCAAACTGCATACGCAATAGATATACATAGGGGGATTCCGAGCTTTAAAAATAAATAATATATATTATTTAATTAATTATAAGTTGAGGGGGGAACTATTATCTTATCTTTTATAAGCAGTGAGTAATACGAAGCAAAAAATTTCAAAATGGTAAAATTATAAATAATTTTTTAATAGTGTAGCAGTGCAGGGCAAATGCGACAAAATGACATAGTCAGCCTCATTGGTATTAATAATTAAAGTATAGATAATAGATGTCCCTTTAATTCTACGACTGTGTGGCAAAAACCATGAAGACAGAAAATGGTAGGTAGGTTAGACTTGGAATCCTAATTCCCTTTTCCCTTTGCCCACAATAGACAATAGTAAGAAAGATTGGGACTTGGAAAGCTACGCCTATTGAATTCAATTCATGCACGACTCTCTCCCGCTTGGATGACTTATCACTTCTTTTAATTTATTAAACTAATAATTTGGCAACTTCTGGGGATTTATTAATAAGCACTTCTAAATATCCCACCCATACATACACTTGCTTATCATCTTTCTTTCTTTCTTTCTTTCTTTTTCCAAAGGGTCTACTCAGCACCTTTTGTATTTCCAATTATCCTATGATTTCCACACATTGACCCATCACTAACTAATCCCTCCCAATTCCTTTCTTTATTGCTTCCAACTTTTTCCTACTTCCATTACCCTTACCATGTATGTAGTTTTTCATTTATTTTTTATTAATTAAATTAGAGTTTATGATTATAAAATTACTCTCACCCTCATACATATCTATCTCATTAAGATTTTATTAAGGATAAATACCAAAAATTGTCATTTAATTATCCAAATATTTATATAAATAGATAGAGTACATGCTACCTATTTAAATATATTTATTAATTATTTAATTTAAATAAATTTTAATTGAGTTCGAGTAGTATGCAGACATTTCTATTAGGGTTCATGACAGATTCAGGTAATAAATATAATTTCTTAAATAGATTTGGGACGGATTTAGATATATGTATTATAATTGGGTTTGGGTTCAAGTATTCTTAAAATGGCAGATGCTCTACCCCTACATGTGATTGTAAATCATGACAAATATAAATATTTTACTGTTAAAATATCTCAATTCACAATTATTTAACTATTTTTATTCCAATCAACTATTATTTTTATATTATCGTGAGTTTATAATTTAATAATTGAATAATATTAAATCTGATCATATCAGTAACTTTTTAATCTGTAATTTGACGATTAAATAATAAAAGTATAAATGCAAACTTATAAGAACAATGTCTTATTATTATTACCGTTTCAATAATTTTTTTTGTGATTTCATAGAGCCCTGCCCAGCCAAAATAACACAGTGACTCGTACAATCATGCGGACTTAAAAGGCCAACTAATGGCCACTAAAAACACTCTAATTTAGAATGAAAAACTAAATACCAGTTAGTTTTCCCAGGCCGAAGGACGTATCTAAGGATAGAAGCTAAATGCCTCAGAAAAAGACATTTATTATATATTAAGTTTATTTTTAATAAGATTAATATTTTTAAATCTTGAAGATATATATTTCACGAAAGGTGCGAGTAAACTTTATAATGATTATTTAATAGAAAAAATTATTTGCATATTTATATTTTGTAATAGTAACTCAATATTAATTATCGATGCAGCAGTCTGGAAGACTTTTTCCTAATTAATTTGTGTTCCTGGTTCCCGTATACATATGGTCCTTGTGAAGTCAATTGTACTCAAAAAGACAAAAAGAACATCCCACATTTTAAGAAAGAAAGACACTTCTTGTTTAATAAAAAAAGCAAAAGAGGACCATCATTTGGAAATGGTTGAAACTGAAGGCCCAGAATCTGGGAAAGGCAAAGGGTTTTGAATTGTCTGAAGAGGCAGTCCATATCTGGATTTAGAAGATTTTATATAAGTGGGCCTGGCGGCCTTTTCTTTGTTGATTTTTTTTTTTTTTTCCGGAGAAGATTAGGGAATTGGAATTGGGCAGAGATGGCAGCGGAGCAGATATTTTTTATTACCCGATTTGATTGGATTTTAATTATTTAAATATTTATATAAACGATTAAAGTATCTACGTTTTTTATATATATTTTAAATGAGTATTAATTGGATTCGAATTTAGATATATAATAAGTTCTATATTCATTGCTATTTTTTAAAATTAGAGTACGTCAATAAAGAATACTTAATAAAAAATTAGATAATATATTATTATGATGTAGAAAATGATTTTTATATGTTAGTATTTAGTTATTAATATTTATTAAATTAATTAAAATTAATAAATATGTGCGATTCATTATTATTTAATAGAGAGGTTGGATGTGAAGTAATTGGAGAGAGAGAGAGAGAGAGAGAGAGAGACTAGTCACAGGAGAGAAAGATGTATGAACAGATTTGAAAAACCAAGAGAAATACAAAGAAATGAATGGAAAGAATTAACAATAAAGAGAAGGGAGTGGAGGGGAGCAGGCTATTAGCTTCGAGTAAATAATAATAATAATAATGTGAATGAAGTTGTTGTTCTAGATAGCGGCAGGGGGACTCGCTGAGGATCTTTAGGTGTTTCTTTTGGCATTAACATTGTTAGATTAGATTGGAAAGACATCATGAGATATTCTTTTTTCTGATTAGAGAAAATGGTGTTTTTCTTTTATTTATTTGTAAAACAAGAGAAAGGGAGACCGACATTTTATTTTTATAAATATAAATACATCTTTCACGTGTACATGTTCAGAAAGTCATGTGACCCTGAGAATCACTCTTGACTTCAGACTTGAGGTTTGGTAATGGAGAAAAGGCAAACAAGGAAGAGAGGTGTTCATTTTGTTTTGGTTTTGGGTTTTTGTTGTGAATCTCTAAGGCAATCTATTAGCTAGTCCCAAGCACATTATTATTATTATTATTATTAGTTCGTGTCAAATAACAGTGATTCATCGATGGTGGATCTGATACTAGTAGTAGTGATGTCTAAATAAATCATTGAATAAGTAAGAGAGTGGAATTGATGGGTTGCTTTCAATCAAAAACGACGCATTTGGCATCTCCAGATGAAAAGCCACTTCCTCCAGCTGAAGACAAAGAAGAAGAAGGAGAAGAAGAAGTAAAAGAAGAAGAAGAAGAAGAAGAAGAAGAAGATGGCAGCGCAGATCTAAAAGGAAATGAAGAGGAAGAGGTGCCTCCATTCCGAGAGTTCAGCTTAGCAGAACTAAGAGCTGCCACTAATGGTTTCGCTACCCATTTCATTGTCTCAGAGAGCGGAGAAAAGGCTCCTAATGTGGTCTACAAAGGGAAGCTCAATAACAATCGTCTCGTCGCCATCAAGCGTTTCTCTAGGCTCTCCTGGCCTGACCCTCACCAGTTTCTGGTACTTTTTTTTATTTCTATATTTATACTCTTTATTATTGTTTTTGTTTTATTTATTCATCGTCGAACCAATTAATAGACAGAGGCTTCTGGAGTAGGGAAACTTAGGCATAAGAGATTAGTAAACTTAATAGGCTGCTGCGCTGAGGGCGATGAGCGCTTATTGGTGGCCGACTACATGCCCAATGACACCCTTTCCAAGCATCTCTTTCACTGTATCTTCTCTCTCTCTTACTCTTATTTTTATCTTTTATCATTTTTGAAATTCTTTTACAAGCTTATCAAACATATTCTCTTAGGGGATAAACAGCCATTGCCATGGGAAATGCGCCTCAGAGTTGCTTTCTTTATTGCACAAGTACTTTACCACTGCAATTCCCTTAATCGTAACATTTACCATGATTTGAACGCCTATCGTGTTCTTTTTGATCAGGTACCTCTTTAATTCTTTTATTTTCTTTATGCTTAACAATCACAACGCCATACCATCCCAGTTCACGCTGCTTTCTGCGTCCCACCACATTTTCCCCCTTATACTGCTAAAATTCAATTTCTTTTCTTTCTTACATGCTGTGTTCCACAGCCTACGACTACCTGTTTGTCCTTTTCTCCACCTATTATCCTTGGACTTTTTAATTCTCTTTTTCCTGCACAGGATGGTGACCCTCGATTATCTAGTTTTGGTCTTATGAAGAACAGCCGAGATGGAAAAAGCTACAGCACTAACTTAGCTTATACTCCCCCTGAATTTTTGCGCACAGGTTCTTCCTTTTCGCTCCCCTTTTACTTCCATGGATCTTTTTAGTCTACTTACAGCTATTATGTTTTCTTTTAGCCACCTAATTTTTTTTTATTATTCTGCTTCTGTGTCTGGCTCCGCAGAATATAGCTAAAATATCTCATATTGTATAAAGTTGTTGCTGAATACTGCCAATAACATGACATGCTATTAATATTTGTACACATTCTATCTAAGCTTTCAGCCAGCCCTTTGACAAACATATAAAAAATTGACTTTAGCTACTTATATCAGTATGTATGACTTGGACTCTAATGTTGCAGGTAGGGTCATCCCTGAGAGTGTAATCTACAGTTATGGAACTGTTTTGCTTGACCTCTTGAGTGGGAAACATATACCTCCGAGCCATGTACGGTTCATTCTATCACATACCATAATCATTCTATTGCTCTGCTCTTGAAGGAAACTGTTTCACGAGACCTGCTTTTGCAATGTTTTCACCTTGCTGAGTATTTTTAGCATGCATTGTCAAATTTGAGTAGTTGACAAGATGAGATAAGTTGACATGATACACACAAATGGCACTCATATATCTCCTAATACTAAAAGTTTGTCCCTTCTAGTTGTTACTACTTTGCTGCAGAATCATAATCTTATTGATATCTTTGGCTGATATCAGTGTACAGCTTTAATATATTCCTGATTCATGATTCGTCTCCAGGCATTGGACTTGATAAGGGGGAAGAATTTATTGTTATTGATGGATTCATCCTTGGAAGGACAATATGCAAATGAAGATGCAACTGAATTGGTAGAACTTGCCTCAAAATGTCTACAGTATGAGGCTAAAGATCGACCTGATATCAGATTTCTTCTCTCAGCAGTGGCACCCCTTCAGAAGCTGAAAGAGGTGAATTTCCGAACTGCCTTTGGCTTCCTGAATGCTTAGTCATTTTGTTGTTGTTTTCCTCTTTAATGAGAATCATCATGCATGTGGTCATTGGTAAGGCATGTGTTCAAATTGGTCTCCCTAGGTTGCATCACATGTGCTAATGGGCATATCGAAAACTCCTGTCCTGCTGCCAACCATGCTTTCCCCACTTGGAAAGGCTTGCGCTAGAATGGATCTTACCGCAGTGCATGATATTTTGCTTAAAACAGGCTATAAAGATGAAGAAGGTGCAGAAAATGAGGTGGGTTAGAGGTGCTGTCAGTTTCTTTTTATTTCTTTACAAATTGGCCATCAACCAAGTAGAAGAAAAAGGCTGAATGGACAGAAGGTCATAAATAGATTAAAAACTAATTTGCTTCAAAATGTGTCTTTTCTGAAGCTGTCATTTCAAGAGTGGACTCAGCAAGTGCAAGATATGCTGAACACAAAAAAGTTTGGAGACATTGCTTTCAGAGACAAGGATTTCAAAAATGCTGTTGATTATTATACAAAGGTTTGCCACTTCCTCCCAATGAACTTTCTCAAATTGAGTAATGGAATGTTATAATCTAATGTGAATGTACCATAACTATCAGAGAGGAAGTAAGGCCACTTAAAGCTGTATCCTATAGATGATAGATTAGAAGGCATGTTGATTGACCAAAAACAATTACGAGATGTTTGGTATGGGGCAAGGAAAGGAAGGAAATAGCACTTCCTAGGAAGTAGATATTTTAGTTTTATTTGGTTGCATTAATTGACCATTGCACCCTCAGTTAAATATCTAAAAGAGCTAATTCTAATTTTTTTCACTAATTAATGTTAGTAGCTAAGTGTTAATTATATTATATTAGGTATTATTATTATTCTTTATCCTAATTTATCCTAATGATTTGATAAGTGAGAATTAAATTTCAAATATTTATAAAAATAAAATATATAAATAAATATATTATGTGTGTATTTTAAGATAATAATAGATTATTTGTATTATTAAAATCTATTTTTCTTACTATTGTAATTTTATTTGAATAAAGATTATTTGTTAAATTTTTTTTAGCTATTATATATTTAAAATCATTTATATGCTAATTGATGATATACAAATCATATTTGTTATGGGCATTATCGTCTTTCAAGACATAAACAAAGCAACAGAATTTCTATTTCTTGGGAAGTCAAATTATGTACCAAACACTTTTAATATCTAAATCCTAGAAATAACTTCTTTAGGAATTAAACTTTCCATATCCATTCTTTTTGGAATCGTGCACCGGATTAAGAAAAGAAAAAAGATTTAAAGCATAGACGGCAATTCAAATTTAGATATCTCCAATACCCTGTATCAAATTACAAAATAAAATAGAATAGATGCGGAAAGTAAGAGATAACCAAACTACTTGTCTTCTTGTAATCGGAATTCCAATTTTTTGGAATACTCCAAGTTCCACTTGAACATCTAAATCTGGATCGATATAAAAGATCTTTGAACAAAGTTTGAGCACCATGCCAAATGTGTCTGAAAGAAAAAAGACCAGGGTGAATTAAGCATGTCAAAAAGTAAATCAATCCCTTGTACTACTACGAAAAACATCATCAGATTTCAAAGTAGCGCGATCTAATTTAAGTGAATGATTAGAAGATCAGACTGTAGCTGCCAACCTTTAAAGCATAAGTTAGGAGTTTGGTTTCAGCTTGTGAATAGGATGGGCCTAAGCTGTAGGTTTTCTCATCTTTTTACTGAAAAAGATCCTGCATGCCATGATTGCTTTGCCACTACGCTCATCTGCTTTCATTCTTACTGCCTTGGCAATATCTTTGTTGCAAAGAATGCAGCATTCCATGCTTGTGAATTTATCATTTGTTCCAAGCTGATGCATATTTGTGATTTAGCCATTTAGGTAGCAGTACTCATTTGTTAACTCATAGTAAAACACATGTAGTCCAAAAAACTTTGTCGGGTATCTCGAATTACCATAAACCTGTAGTTTAAGTTGTATTATCTTTGTGAATACAGCTGGTATCGATGATGTCTGTTCCGTCGGGAACTGTTTTTGTGAGGCGAGCCCTCTCATACTTGATGATTGACCAGGCAGAACTTGCCCTGAGAGATGCCATGCAGGCTCAGGTGTGCTTGCCTGAGTGGCCTACTGCCTTTTATGTACAAGCTCTTGCACTCTCCAAGCTTGGGATGGAAACTGATGCTCAGGACATGCTTAATGATGGAGCTTCATTCGAAGCGAAGAGGCAGAGCAGCTGGCGCATTTGAATTTGGTATGGAAAAAGAAAAAGAAAAGTGTTGCTCTAGCTAGCTATGACACGGAGATGCAAGTGAACTGATTTCATATGCTGCGAGGGTTATTTGGGTTAAACGCCCCCTCCTTATCATTAGAAAATATTAGTTTTCCACACAGAAACTAAGACATAGAAACTAAACCAAAAAAAGAAAAGGGGAAATTTTGTTGATAGCAGAAAATAAGTAGAGGCAACAGTCTAACCAGTTTCAGGTAAGCTTATAATACTAACTGTTGATTTTGGTTGGACTGTTAAATTGATAATGCTCTGCTGTTTCTGCCTAAATTGCTCGCAGCATGAGTCGAAGAGCCAGGACCCAGACTGTGGATGAAAAAGTTCCAAGTAGATTCTTTTTTGTTTTTTATCCTTATCTTTTTGGATCTTGTTTTCCTCCATTAGCAAATGCCAAGTTGAGTTAAAAGTATATTTGCAAGTAAAACTGAATCTTTTTCGGTACACAGAACCAAATGAGTCTTTCTTTCTTTTTAGGCTTAATTACCAAATAAATTCTGAACTCTCATGTTGTTATCAAAATTAATAAATCTTTTCAAAATTTGCAAAACTGAATTCATGCTTTTAAAACACCAGTTTGAATATACATACTTGAAATCAGCCGGCGTTAATTTTTTTAAAAAAGGAAATGTGAGTCATCAATTAAATAAAACAACAATATAGAATTAAATTGGTCCATATCTTGAATTTTCTTTTTCTTTTCTACCAGAAGATAGCTTTCTCTAATGCCAAGACATCATAATCAGCTTGCTCGTCCATCATTCTTAAGAAATTGCAGAAGCATTTCTTTCTCTCTAATTCCTTATACAAAGCACTTACGCATCTTTAATTCGAAACTGCACTCCGTCGAGGTTCTTTCTTCCTCTAATTCCTTGTGCATTTTTTATTCGAGACTGCACTCCATCGAAGTTGTTTATTGAACAGTATGAGCTCCATTAAAGCTGGAAGTATCAATACTTTGCAACTTATCACCATGTACCTGATGAGCAATGGAAATTCTCTTATCTGCTATTAAATCAACCCCTGCAGTAGAAATATTTCAGAGATAAACAACTCGACATCTTCTTTTCAGCCTCAGAATTCTTGAGCTTTTGATGTAAAACAAATTCAAGAACAAATTTCTTTTTTTTTTTTGCTTTTCAACCCTTCAACCAAAACAGATTCAGTAACTGGTGCAGAAATAGTCTCAACATTCACAAGATTCTATCTCAAAAAGCTTCATTTGAAGACACGAGACCTTTAAAGTATTCATCCTACAACAACACCTGAGACTCAAGACCTTGATAGAAGAGGTGAGTATGAAATCATCCTGCGATTTAAACTCAAAATCGAAACCATTCAACTTTAAAACAAAAAATGATTGTGCAACAGATGATGATAAAATGTGAATGGAAATCAATAATTTGATGGAGCAGCAACTTTATAATAATGTGCAGACAGCGAAAAGATAATGTGCTCGATGATTGATTGAGACAATTCTGATAGACGAGCTTCCACTCGACATTTGAATCGATTTTACTATTAGTTTTGCTTCAGATTTGTTCCTTTGAAAGAGATTAAAAATTGTTCTTCTTATTCTTTAGAAACCCTAAAACCCAATTTGAGGAGATAAGGAAGAAGATAGCAAGTCCTAAGGGTTTTCGAGTTTTGATTTTTTTTTTTTTTTCGAATTGTAGAAACCCTAACGCTGCATTTTGTTTACTGATGATTGCTGACTCACATTCTTTTCTTAAAAAAATAGACACAGATTGCCACATATGTGTGCCCAGCCCCCCGAAAAGTGTTATTGAAAATATTTTGAGAGTATGGATTCAGTTTTGCACTTTTTGAAATAATTTGCTAATTTTATTAAAGATATGAAATTTCAGAATTCATTTAGTAATTAGATTTTTTCTATTTTAATTTTACATTTTAAAACGGAACTGACATAATATAAGAATTTAGGAGGAGGAAGCGCTCTTTGTGACAATAGAAGATAGAGCTATGCCTTTTGAAGCTGCTATGGCACGGATTTTGTAAGATGGAGAAAAAATTCCATAATAAAAACCATCTAAAGAGCAATTCGCTGCTCAGAAATGAAGACTGAAAGAAAGGTAGGAGGATTGAGAAGAACGTGTTGGCACAATGCCTTAATTTATAATTGAGGTTCAAACAAAGGATAATAGATAAGACAAGAAATCCAATGTGGCGTCAGATAGATAAGGAAAAAGAAGAATGAGAAAATAAAGGAAAGAAAGAGAGATATTGATGGGAGATGACGTGTGAAGATAGTGCTAGAAATACATAAGAATCAATTCTGCCCTGCTCAACAGAACAGAAGCAAAACCTTATTTTACTGGTGAGGTCAAAAAAGAAAACAGCTCTCCGTTTCTCACCACCACTTAGGTTCTTTCTCTCTCTCCCTCTCCCTCTCCCTCTCCTACGATTTTTATGTTTTATAACTAAACATACTATGATTTAGCTTTTCATTCTTGCGTGCTTCTTGTTTATTTCCCTAAACCAAGAGCTTTCTTTTGTCTAATTTCAATTTTCAATTTTCTTTTTTCTTTTTTCTCTTTTTCTTCCCTGTTATTTCTAAATTTAATAATTATCTCCTTCTTCTGGATATATTATTGCTATTGCAACCGTAAACCGCTGCTTTTTCTCCTTTTCTTTTTGGTTGCACCGACAATTAGCCTCAGATAATTGATTCAAGACTTAGATAAATATTTGTTTTGGGATAAGCAAAGGGTCAGAGGAAGATCTGTAAATATACACGACTTGCTTTTTTGTTGAAATGCCTTCCTATTCATTTTCCTCTTTCAGGAATTATTTTGATTAATATAGTTCCTCCAAGTAAATCTGAATAAGGAACTTTTAAGAAAACAAGGTCGCCCGCTGGTTCTTCATAATCATTTTACCCTTTCCTGTATATCATGCAGGGCTATTTTATCTTGCAGATTCCAGTGCTTCTTATTTTCTCATAATATTACGCCTTCCATTTTTCTAAATTGCTGCCTTTTCACCCCCAATTCTTCCGAATCTTTTTGTTGTTTTTTTTTTAAACAATCAAATCTGTAATCACCAATCATTTTGTTACATCGCAACTGTGATATAAATAAAAGCTTATTTCGTGAGAGGTTAAATTTTCCATACGTTTCTTGGGAGTTTCTGTGCTCATCTGCAGGATTTTTTTTTTTCCTTTTGTTATGGGCCTTTTTGGCGTACCTAACCTCTTTCTCTCATATCTGGTATTTACTTATATTGAACAGGATAAATATTTAGAGTATAAATTTTAGAATATTTATCCTTTTTTTGCTTTAACAATTGGAAGATCTGTCCTGGAATTATGTTTTTAAGCATGCGCATGTTTTTCTTTTGAAATTTCTTGATCTCTATGTATCATGTTTTGGAGGTGAAAGGTGAATCAATTACTTTCTAGGTATGCTGGACGGAATATCTTAAGAAATTATAGTCAAACTAAAACCACAGTGCCTCCTTTTTGAAAACCAGATTCATATAAGGCTGAAGCATGATGTATCTTAATCTGCAACTTTTTAAAGTAGTTGCTTGAACTACCATGAATTGTTACTTTATAACTGCATGCAAATCCCAACATCAAATTATACAAACTGGACTCCTGATAGATTGTATTAATAATTTTAGCACGTCTCAGTGGATTGATTGCTGCAGGTTTTTATTTTACTCTGGTCTAGTAAATTAAGGCATGTTACCCAGATGGCTGCTGTTGATTTTTATTTTATGGTCTGAATGAAGTAATGAAATCTGATGTTGCTATTTTCACCGTATGTATATTCCGATACCGATACGGATTTCTGAGTTTCTTACTCTTACAGCAGAACTTGTAAACTGAATGCAGGACTATCGGACTGTCATTTTATGGATAAGATAGAACCTGGCAAGGATACTCCAGAGGAAGTGACAAGGGAGTCGCTTATTGCTATCTCTTACTCCGTGCCAGACAAGACTCTTGCCTCAAAGCTCTTGTCAGAAAATTTGGAAAGTAAGAAGCTTGTTAAAGTCGATTGTGATGAAGCAGACAACTATAGGTCGGAGCTGCTGTCCATATCCAATTCGCCGTCCCTGGATATCCAAGGGCTGCCAGTTACAATTAGTTAGCTTGGAATGCAGGTGCTGAATTGCAGCTACCCTTCAATCTTTCGTTTTGTTTTCTTGTTGCGGGGGGGGGGGGGAGGGAGGAAATGTTTTGGCTTTCCTGGTGGGAAGACCTTGTGTAATGGCTGGCTACTTGTAATATATTCGGACATTCTGGTGTGGTTTAAATAACAGTTGAAATGATACATGTCGTGTGGACTTGTAATTCTATTGCTATCCGTATGTGGTTCAAGGCAGCTGGCTGTTGGTAAAGAAAGGTCTTAAATGTCAAAAGGCCTAAAAACATGGGCTTGGGTTTCTAGGATAGCGAATGTGTGTTTTTAGGAGCTCAGGTCAAGCAGAGTATTAGTGATATTCTTATTAATTTTTAGAACTAGATTATGATGATGACAGATGATTCAATTCAAGCTATTAATCACCAAATTTTGGTGATTCTTGACCAGATTACGGCGATCAATAAAATTTATATGATTGGTCGTTCAATGAAACTACTGGTAAATTCTAATCATTATAAATATTTAAATAATTTACTTTTATATTTTATTCTAAAATAGTTATTTAGGATGATTTAAAAATTAAAATAGAAATTATAATATATTGCATTGTAGATATTCTTTAATACAAGTAAATATCGTAATAAGATAATTATGTTGCAGTATGTATTTGTGTAGATTAATTAGGATGTGCTTGTCCATGGGGGATGTTTGGATTGGTTCGGAGTAGATGTGCTCCCGAACAAATTCTTGATCTTGAGACTGGGTTCAATCAAAATCAGCAAATTTGCAAAAGGCAAACATGATCCAGAGAAGGATCTGAGCAACCTTGAAGCTACTTTCTGTTGTAACTTTAGCAGACATTTTCCAATGGCATTTCAGTGCCATATGTGGTGTGTCTAGGAACCACTACTTCTTCAGTCAGGACACTCCACCGTATAAACCACCCCATTATTTTCATTTTGTAATAATATCAATATTTTAATCTTGAAATAATTCAATGTGAATTAGTAAAGTCCCATAAAAGACCAAACTATCATGTAAAACACTATTTATACTAGCAACCGACCTTTTCTTTTATATATATATATATATATACATCTTTTATTTAGCTATACACAATCAAAATCGAAATTAATCGTTGAGAGTTTCCTGAATAGGAAATTTAATAACCGAGACATTATTATTCAATCGGTAATTACTACTTTTATCATTATTACAAATAAAAATAATATTACATCTATAATTCTACGAGATAAATAAATATTATATATACATCTAGGTGTGTTTTAATTGTTTAGAAAATAAATTAATGACATCTCATTTGTTATTTGATGCTACTTCTATACGTGGTAAATACAATCCAAATGCTGTATACAATTGTTCCTTTAACATGATTAATAAAGTTTAGAAAAAAGCTTATTTTTATAACAAGATTATTATATATTTCTTGAACGTTACAAATTATATTTATTAATTATTTTTAATGAAAGATGTATTTAATTTTATTATTAAAAATTACTCATTTTTCTTTTTAAATATATTTCTTTTGTTTTCTAATAATTTCAATTTAAGTTGCATATAACTACCCAGGTTTGGAGGAACAATCATCTTGCTTTCAAAAGGAGATGGATGATTCTATGCTTATAATATATACTTTTTCATTCACTTCATTATGAACGAGATACATCATAGTAAATATTGGATGTACGGTTTACTCATTTTGTTTGCTTAGCGGGTTTAAGTTATATATAAGACTCACTGTTTATCCAAATCAACGTCAAGCCGATTATCTTAATACGTGCCACCAAAAGTAATGACTTCAATGACTGAAGAAAGTCCTCTAGTAATATCAGGCCCAGGCATTTGACATATAAAGACTCAGCGACACCTACGCCTTACATATTAACACCGATGTTCTGGAGCAGTACAAAATCACAACAAAATCGTTCTATCATTTCTATTTAACTTGCATATAACTTTTGATAGCCACGGATTATAAATAACACAAACAAAAATCTTAAAACAATTGATCTAAATTTCTTGATTATTTTTAGGAGAAGCATCAATTCCACTTTAAGAGGGACTCCATTTCATATAAAAGGAGAATCCTGAAGGGTATTAATCTCCTATCATTAGAAAGTGTGATTTAAAAGTTGGCCCATAAGGACAGATAGGGGTAAATATCAATTGGTTCGGTCCGGTTTAATTTTATCAAAAAAAATCAAATAATCAATCATTTAATTTTATTTATAAAATTTAATCGAATTATTATGAATAATTTAACAAAAAAAGTTTAATTCTAAGAGAATGTTTGCTTCAGAAATTTGATACAGCTAATGATTGTTTCTTACTGAACAACTATATTAATTTATTTGGTAAGAACTTAAGAAATAACAACTGATAGCTAATTTAGTCTCAATTAGCTGTTGATTGTATTTGTTATATTTTAAAGCTTTTTCTTATTAGTTGATAGTTGATTTGATTATTTTTAGCTAATTTACTAATATAAAATAATAAAAATAAAAATAAATACTCTAAATCAATTATTGAAAAGAATATATGATGGCTGCACGTATGCAAAAATCATCTAATGTTCTTGATGTTGAGTCATGGGATTCTAGTTTTGGAGACAAAGTTGTAGTTTGAATCTAATTTTAAAAAGTTTAAAAGAATTAGCTGAATTGGTAAATAAGTGTATAATTATGGATTTATTCTCTAGAAATTAAGCCATATTATTTTCTTTGTCGTTCATTTAATTTATTGTTTTTGAAAAAATAGGTGTATATATTGTTATAGCATGAAATGCGTTTTGGTGTGAAAATGTAAGATATTATTAAAAACCATGCAAAAGAAGAAAAAAAGCAATACTTGGGGGATATAATTTTAGACGATAGAGAAGGGAGATTGAAGAAAAGTTGTGGGTAGTGAAAAGGTAAGAGAAATCTGAGTTGAAAGTGTGAATTAGGAGGATTATGATGCATCTTTTAGGGCCAATAAACAAGTTTTGACAAAACGACAAGTGAACAGATATAGGCCGGCAACCTTTCCCTATATTTTAACCTGTAATTAAAACCATTCCATTCCCATACTAATTTCCATAATCAAATATATACATACTCATTTCACACAGTCTTCTCTTTCTCTTCTTCTTTTATTCTATAATATCTTCATGCCTAAGGTTCAATAGTTTTTACCTTTTATTCAATTTCTCAGTTGTTATTACCTTTTTCTCACATTACAACTATTATCATATCTTTTCTTTCCTTTTATTCTCAATGTTAAATTTTATCTTTTATTCAATTTCTCAGTTGTTATTTGGCTTTTTCTAACAAAGTTGCTCTGTTTTAAGTTGTAATTTTCCTTTTCTAACCGATTTTCATTTGTATTATTAACAAAAAAGAAAAAGAAAAAAAAGGAAAACTCTTTACTCTCACTCCCACACTTCCCATATAAATATACATGTGAGCAGAGAGGGAGTCTCAGGATCTGCAGAGAGAGAGAGAGAGAGAATTTGGGTGTAAAATCAGGTTTTTGGTATTATAAAAAGGAAAAGAAAAGAAGGTGGTAGCAGCAAAGGAAAGCTATGGAGATGGGTTTCGTGTGGGTGGTCCTGATATGGATATCGGGGGGTTTTTGGTGCTTGAAATGGATTCTAAAGAGAGTAAATTGCTGGCTCTATGAAAACCAACTCGGGGAAATGCAGTATTCCCTGCCTCCAGGCGATTTGGGGTGGCCTTTCATTGGTAATATGTGGTCCTTTCTTAGAGCTTTCAAGTCCAACGACCCTGATTCTTTCATGCGCAACTTCACTGCCAGGTTTTCTTCTCTTCTCTTTTGTGTGTTTTTCTTTTTTAAGCATAAGAACTCAACTGGTTAACATAACCATATATGGAGCTTAGTCATAAACAATTGAAATGATGGTATTGAAATCAGTAGAGAGAGAGACATGGAATGGAAAGAGGTGAGTGAATCAGTGCATTGGCAGCAATCGGAAGACGTCACGGCGTTGGTGTCTGTGTGAGGGAGAGAGAGGTGGCCCTTTTATTTTTATTTACTTTTGTCATTCATAATTCATTTCCACTGCATTTTATTGTTTTTCTTTTCTTTTCCTTCTAAAACGCTTTTGGTTTTTATTAGAGAAAGAAAAAAGAAAAGAAAAGGAAATTGTTCCATCCAGACTATTTCTGCTGGAACAGTCCAATACGCACCGTCTCTTCCTATGACTGTTTTATTAGAAGCTGACAAATAATTGTACGCCCATCTATGCACTCTCTGGGAACCCACCAACCCCTGGTTTTATGTGTCAGTCATCAATTCTTTCTCATTTTCAGCCATCAATAAAAAATAATAAACTTCTTCTACTATTCTCATTCTGTTTTTCATCTGTAAAATAATAAAATTCATTTGCCAAGGTAGGATGTCTTTTTTTTTTTTAATATGATGATGACGATGATGATGACGATGATCTGGCAGTTTAGTTGTATGTAACCTGGCATGTTATTGGCGAGACAGAGATTAAAACTCCAAATATAGTGCTAAATGAATATGGAAAAATATTATCTTTTTCAGCCTGTAGCTTTAGTGTGTTTGTAGAGGTCGGCTTGTTAATATCTTAATGCCATGACAAAATTGCAATTGTTGTTTCTTTCATTTTATTTTTCAGATAATTACATACACTGTGTGTTTTTATTTGTTCGAGTTTATGTAAATTCACGAGTGAAGTATGGTGGTTTGTCAAATCATGAACCTCTTCGCAAAACACAAACAAGGATTATCTATCTCAATTTTGATTAGTGGACTCTCAACCAAATTTTGACATTAAAGATTTTGTGGTGCACATCGATACAACATGTTAAATTCTTCTCCTCTTTACCAAAAGAAAAAGAAAAAGAAATTCTTTTTGTTTGGAATGATTAAGGAGCAGGAAGTAGCAAAAACAAGATATGAAATGAATGGTTATCATAATCATACATACTGTGTCGAATTATTACTTCATAATTATCCGAGGGCCTATGCCCACCCTCTCCATCTTTGCCTCTTTTTTATTGGGCGGGCTTTGTTTACAAACAGCTTATTATCAATTCAATAACAACAATGCTGCAGATACGGTAGTGGTGGAATATACAAGGCCTTCATGTTTGGGAAGCCCAGTGTGTTGGTAACAACATCAGAAGCATGCAAAAGGGTATTAACAGATGACGACGCTTTTAAGCCTGGTTGGCCAAGCTCCACCACGGAGCTCATTGGCAAGAAATCATTCATTGGTATTTCGTACGAAGAGCACAAGCGTCTTCGCAGGCTCACAGCCTCTCCTGTCAATGGACATGAAGCTCTTTCCGTCTACATGCACTACATTGAAGATAATGTCAAATCTGCCTTGGAAAAATGGTCCACTATGGGAGAGATCCAGTTCTTGACTCAACTCAGAAAACTTACTTTCAGGATCATTATGTATATCTTCCTTAGCTCCGAGAGTCACTCCGTCATGGAGGCTTTGGAGAGGGAATATACCACTCTTAACTATGGGGTCAGAGCCATGGCCATTAATCTTCCTGGATTTGCTTACTATAAAGCGCTCAAGGTCACGCTCTTTCTTTTTACGTACATGCATTCTTTTCTCTCTTTAAAAAAACTTTATGCACCAGTAGTAATATATATGACCTATTCAATATTGCATTCTTCTTCTCTTTGTTGAAAAATTAATTGGATAATTTCAGGCGCGCAAAAACCTTGTCGCTGTACTACAATTTGTAGTGGATGCGCGAAGAAATCAGAAGAAGGGCGCAGAGCCTAATTCATCAAAGAAGAAAGACATGATGGACGCTCTTTTGGATGTTGAAGATGAAAAGGGTAGAAAATTGAGCGATGAAGAAATCGTTGATGTTCTGTTAATGTACTTGAATGCAGGCCATGAATCTTCTGGCCATATCACTATGTGGGCTACTGTTTTCCTTCAGGAGCACCCTGAATTTCTCCAAAAAGCCAGGGTACACTTTATCAAATTTTATTCATACTGACATATTTAATTACTATATTCTTTTAAATTTGACTCAATAACTTGATTATATCACAGCAAGAACAAGAGGAGATCATAAAAAGGAGGCCACCGACGCAAAAAGGATTGACGCTTAAAGAAGTCCGAGACATGGAATATCTTTCTAAGGTAATATCTATATGTATGTATATATAATCGGCCTGCCATATATTCATCAGTTTTGACTGAATCCTTCCTTGGCTCAAATTCTGTAGGTCATTGATGAAACTCTTCGTTTGATAACCTTCTCGCTTGTAGTTTTCCGAGAGGCAAAAACAAATGTCAATATAAGCGGTACGTGAGTTCATGCTCTGCATTTCTTTTCCTCTCAGTTTGATATACGCGTGAAGAGGGTTTTCAATTCTCTTCTCTATAAGTCATATCCTAATTAAATGCCATAAAATTCGCAAGAAAAAAAGCACAAGCACAAGCAATCAACCAAAATAACTCTCTTAATTTTCTTACTAATATGAAATCGGTTTGGAATTCAGGATATGTCATTCCCAAGGGTTGGAAGATTCTAGTCTGGTTCAGAAGTGTTCACTTGGATCCTGAAATATACCCAAATCCAAGGGAATTCAATCCTTCCAGATGGGATGTAAGTAGAATAATAATAATTCTAATTTAAACATTAATTAGGTTTTAATAGGCTATTAACATATGTGATCATGCTTGAATTTGGATACAGAATCATACAGCGAAGGCAGGAACTTTCCTTCCGTTTGGAGCAGGAAGTAGGATGTGCCCTGGAAATGATCTAGCCAAACTCGAAATTGCTATTTTTCTGCATCATTTTCTGCTGAATTATGAGTCAGTATTCCTCTGCTGGATCGTCCAGATGTGACTTGAAGTAGTTATGCTACTGAATCAACTTTCATTTTTGACTTGCTTTTTCTCATGTTACAGGCTAGAACGTCTCAATCCTGGAAGCTCAATGATGTACTTGCCTCATTCAAGACCAAAAGACAACTGCTTGGCAAGAATCAAGAAAATTCCTTCTGCATGAGAACATTGCTGGTCCTTGAAGAAAAATAAAATAATGATTTACTATATATCTATCTATATAAATGTATGATCATATGCTTAAAATATGATTTGATTAACCACAGCCAATATAATATATAGAGAGAGTATCTTCACATGGATGGAATTAAGGCATTTGTAGTCTTTGCTTTATGAAAATATCAATTAATGCAGATTCAACAGATTGACAAGCAAAGTTTGTTTGACCAGGGACCATCACATCTCTCTTTAATATTTACATCAGAATAACCATATATAATATTTCACATACATTTCTCTAGATATAAAATGACTAAGAGAAGGATATTAGTAAGACAATGAGGAGAAGTAAGCGGAAGACCTTTCAAAGAAAAAAAAGTCAGCCGCTTAACAGTACTGTGTATCTAATCTATCTATATATTCTTAACCAACAATAAACAAAGAAAGAAAGAAAAAAAAAAAAGACGCATCAGCTATGGACGAGGAGGAACAGCCTGCTGCAGCGTATTTCCGGTGCCCAATTTCGATGGAGGTGATGGAATATCCCGTGACAATCTCAAACTGAGCGGAAGAAAATATATTGAGAGATGGTTCTTCAGTTTACAAAGAAGAACATTTTCCCAACTAATACCTACCATGCAGATGCATAACTTCGATATCACATTCACCCCTAACTACAACCTCACGCAGTCTCTCATTCTTGCTTTGGCTTAATATAGGAACAAGGAAAATGTCCCTGATGCTATTGCTCAACCACCACCATCCTGATCACGGCACACCATCCACTCTTCCTGCTCCTTCAACTTAACTATATTAGATCCAGCGGAGCTGAGGTCATTGTACGCCTTCTCCACCAATTAATCCTGGTCGACGTACTTTTTAATCATGTATTGATTGAAACATGTATGTACTGAATAGCTTTAGTAGAATTTGGTTATTATTATTCTCCTGGTCCATTTTATATCTGGTTAATCTTCTAAGTTCCTCACGTATTGTAATTAGAAATGTGCTGAAAAGAAGAGAGAAGAAAGAAAAAGAAAAAGAGGAAAAACATGCCATTATCTAGGTTTTTTCTTGATAACAGTTTGATTTCATTGTACATTAGCTTTCATTCCGATATCTAGCCATATTGAACTATTTTATTTCATCCCTTGGTTTCCAACTATCCGACAGTTCCTGAGCTACCCTAGAATCACCAAATTAATCTTATTTAAGCTCAGTAGAGACAGATGTTTATAGCTTAGCAGTGGCACATCCAGGCAAGTTGAAACGAGCACGAAGCTTTAGATCTTCCCATTCTCCATCATCCACTTTGGAGAAGTATTGCTCAACCTTACTGTCGCAGACGAGGCCCAATTTCGGAGGTTCCCACTGAGCAATGGACACAGGTAAGTAGACAACAATTAGAAAAGATGAGAAAAGAAGGAAAGCATACCCATTGGCTCTTTTGTTTGAGAAATTCATAGTGGTTAAATGATCTAATCCAAAAAGAAAAAAGAAGAAAATAGTGTGCCTGTACCTTTGGATTCTTATCCTTATCTAACAATATAGCTCTGCAACCCTGCATTAGAGAGTGAGGTGCAAAGTGTAATTAGGAAGAAAAAAAGAAATGGAAAAAGAGGAGATAATAAGTAATGTTAGACTTGGCTAAAAACCTCAAAAAAATCATTGCTAAGTTTTCCTCGCATGACATGGCAAACCATTCTATACTCGCGAACAAGGCATTGACCAACACCTTGAAGCCTTCCTTCTCTAATCTGGAGTCACAGAAGGAAAAATCAACTATCAATTTGCAACAACTTGGTAAATCCAATTGAGTTCCATGATGACAATCTCCAATCATAGTAATTTATCATAAAAATAGCGAAAAGAGATTATGGACTTCTAATTTTCTTCCAAGTTCTAATTTTGCCATTAACATGTAACTTGCTATGCTTTTCCGTTCTTTTTTCTTTTTTAATATTATACGCCATTCCTTATGCATTATTAACTTCATGCACATGCTGTTCATGTTCATTTAAAGAAAAATAAGTGCAAATCACGCAACAGATATAATGAGTCCTAGCATTGAACATAACCACCTCAAGCAAACATTTGTCAAGATCAAGTCACTAGCAGTCCCTCAATTTTCACCATTATCATTCAATTTCAATTTGCATCATAAAAACCAGTAAACTTCGCTCAATGTAGCTCCTTTAACCCAAAAATTATCAATTATGCAATATTTAAAAAACTTTTCTATCTAAAGCAATGGCCATTAATATTTGAGAAAACGTATAAATATGTCACCTAACGAAAAAAAATGTATTGCCATGTCTGCTTGGTCAACATACCAGATACTGACAGAAGTGATAGTTATTGTAATGTCAATCAAAGTTTAGTGGTTCTGTGATAAAATTAAAATTGAAAAACAATGGTTAAATAATGATTAAAGTGCAAGGACTGCCAGTGAAAATTAAAGGCAGCAGCGTTTGTAGCTGAACTAGAAGAGCCGATCACCTACCTATAGCTGGAGTTGCCGTTCATATCAAACTGACAGCCCACTAATAGTGGCACTTAAGCTGGCACAAGATTACATAGATGTCCTTATTTTGAGGAAAAATTATAGCATGGATCGAGTTTTCCATGTCAGCATCTGATATTGAATGATGATCCAATAAAGTAATAGCATGTGGAAAAGTGGATGGTTAGTGTTCTTTTAGTGAAGAGTTAGTGGTTTTTTTTTTTGTTTTTTTATATTCTATTCTTTTATATGTTAGTTTTTTTATTAGATTGTCTGCCATGTCAAATGTTGACATAGAAAACCTGATCGATAATATATACTCAACTTTGAGGGGCCTTAAAGTGGGATACTCTCTAAACATATGTCTTAGCATAAAAGCACATATGGACTCTTAAATCTTTCATAGTTTTGCCATTATAGACTTCAAATGGGCTCTTTTTGGAGAAGATTTTTGCACAAGCCATAGGAGGGGAAGATCAATGTACTTCAAAGGTTTGGGTAATTCTTCAATAAGGGAAGATTTCCTCAGTTTTCCTTTGTTGAAAGATAATTATATTAGATTTTATTAGTTTGTGTTTGATAATCATTAGCTAAACATATTTTGGGTGTTTAGCTATACTTTCATGAGTGTATTGAACTTTTAGTGATTAAAAACATCCAAACTTTATTCTTGTTTATAAATCTTATTAAATTTTGAATCATTGATTGGTCCTATATTATTTATTAGGTGATTATACAAGAATCAGGTTATAAACACATAATCCCTACTCTAATCATTGCTCTCTTAGATAAGAATTTGAGCCGAGTACATTGGGTTGTTTTGAATTGAATAGTTACATGATGTCTTATTACTATGCCATTTAATTAATTAATTACCATAGATCAAGCGTTAATTAATTAATTGGAAATTAAAAATCAGTTGCCATCCAAACAAACTTCCCTAGGCATCGCGAAAATACCATCATCTTGATCTTAGGCTTACACTAATCATCTAATAACTAATACATGATTGATAAACTAGCTAAATCTGTTAAAGATTCCTAATGTTCTATAGTAATTTCCTATTTAGCTGTTACAAGTGATTCTTAGGATCACTAAGTTTTCCTTAATTGTTTTTCTTAATATTTTACTGCTTAATTTGTTATTTTAGTTATTATAGGTAATGCTTAGGATATTCCTTATATAAGTTTCCTTAATTATTTGCCCGACAGTTTTGAAAGTAGTAATGCTTTTGGAGGAAGGATATCTCTTCTTACCACACCAACTGCATGTACAAAATCCGGTCTTGTCTTAGAGCTAACTTCAGAGGTATCGTATCAGCTAAAAGCGGAAAGCCACCAACATCAGTCAAGCAAGCAAGAGGTTTAAATTATGGCAAGCAAGGTTTAAGAGTCAGAGGCTAGTATACCCTCTCTTGTAACTATTTAAACGTGATTTTATTATGAAATAAAACAAGTAGGAATTTCATCAAGGTTGTGAACTCCTAAAGTTGAGAGATCCTTGGATTCTCTCCAATGAGCTCTTAGTTTTAATTCAATGTAGGTTGAAAAGGTAGAAATTCCAGCAAACACTATTTATCTTCTTTCGATCTCGTGGTGAATTATAGACCTGTAACCCGATTCTAAACACAGGGTCATAATGACACCCTTTCTCATTCATACTGCTATTGATCATTATTGCATTCATTAGATTTAGTTCAATATTAAATTTCTTTAAACTAATTTCATCATTCATTTTGAGTAAAGTGTTTAGGATTGGTTATTTTATGTTTAGTTTAGTAAAAAGCAATTAAGTTATGAATTTTAACCACCACAAGCTAACGATCAACCAGAGGCGTAGAATTATCATTAGCTATTAATGATTCGTGCGCCTATGAGCTATATTAAAATTTGTGCATCAAAGATGCATGCAAGCGTGTTTTTAAATGCACAGGCACACACATTATCAAAGTGAGATTGAATAAAAAAAATCACACAATAAAGCTAACAAGACTCCTAACACATGCATAAAATCATAAACTAGATATCAAATCTTTTAATTCTAAAATAAAATACTTGCACAAACATATACTTAGCATATTTCTAAATTCATAATAAAAACTAAACAAAGAAACACATTCAAAGGACATAAAACCATCACTTATAGACTTAAAACCCTAGTAAATAACTATAATTCCATAAGACAACTACTCATATTAAGTTCAACATAGTTGTCTTGTTGTTCAATTTGTTTGTCAAATTCCTAAATTTCTTCATGGTCACTTTCAATTTTCTTTTCTATCTTCTTTAAAATCAATCTCTTCCTCGCCTCTAAGTACTAGACGAGTATTAGCCCTCTTTGCTTTTTGAGCTAACCCTCATTCACTATTATTTTGATTTCTTGAAGTAAAAAGGTCCAATATTAGCAAGGAACAACTTACCATCAAGGGCCCAATTTTAATTATAAGCGAAAAAGAAAATTTAGGCAACTTCAGTAAGGCACGTCTTTTTTACGCCTCACCACCTCCTCTAAGTGCACGCCTTAGTGTCTTAGTGAAGTTGCTCACCTCTAAAACTATCTGCCCTAAAGGCTTGAGCTTGAGGCGCATCTTTAACAACTATGCATGCAAGGTGTTCAGACTTCATATGCTCAATACTATTTTAGTGCGTCACACATACTAAGACAATTCACGGCTCTAAAGTGCTTAATTTCCACTTTTATATTGATAAATTGGAGCAACAACATACAATCAGAGACGTGTTAAAGCGCCCTTACTGATCTAAGAGAAATTTTAAGACTTGTTGGAGAAGCCTTCTTCAGTAACTGAATTGTCGTAGAGATCCAAGCATCTGCCTTATTTTTCATGGCCTCCCTCTCCTGCATAATATCAAGAATGAGAATGATGAAATCATATATATGACTACACAAGTCACCAAAAGTGAAAAAACGAAAAAGGTTGTTAGCTAATTCCATAATAAGCATTCAATATATAAATAAAGAATAGACTTGAGACCATTTCTGTTCCAAATAAAGTCAATCCAGATCAGCAACTCACAAGGGCTGATATAATATCTTCAACAGATCTTTGAGAAAAACATCTATCAATGGCATGCAACCTGAAAGCAAGTAATCATTGTAAATTATTTAAGTGGACTCTTTGCATGCATATATGCGTGGAAAATGCTTAGAATTATTTGACAAACCCAAAAAAAGGTTATGAGGGTGACTTAAAAGAAATGAAAGAGCTCATGATAATCATTGCACAAGATGACACTATAAAAAACTGATTTAGAAATTAAACACCAATGAAAATTATTCATGTCTTTTATCGCACAACACTTTCATCAAAGATAGATTTTCCATTATAATTGGAAAAGCTATTTCATAGTTAATGTTACAGCATGTATATAGGATAAGGTTGTAAACCCTAAATAGGAGTCCTCCTTGTATAATATTCCTATCATGTTTAGGAGTTTTCTTACTCGTATATATATATGTGTCTTTAGTGTAAATAAAGTATTTGATTTTATTCCCTCAAATCTGTGATTACAGTTAATGTTGTTAAAAGTATTGAACTAAAACTTCTATCTTATTCCCAATAGGTTTAAAATCTTATTTTATTATTAATCATTTAATTTAAATGGTTATAAGATCTTATCTAATCCTGCTAATTTTAATATTCCATGGTTAGTATTTATTTTATCTCCTTAATCCAAATAGCTTAGAATTTTATAATTTATTGATAAATAACTATTAAGAAGTAAATGGCCAAATTGACTCATGCCAGAACATAAAAATAAAAAAAACAAAGGGCTTATAAGTAAATTTGCATCTCATCCCCTTCTTCATACTTAAATATATGTTATAAATATTCATGAAAAGATTAATTGGACTGCATAATCGATGCATTTAAAAAGATATAGCTCTTTGGTTGAGAATTAAAAAGAAAAAGAAGCAAAATTGCACATGCCAATCCAAAATAATTATAGCAATCATTGACTACTCAAGCAAATGGAAGAGAAACAGATGTATGGTTCATACTAACCAGCGATAAGCGCTTTGCTCTTTCAAATATGGTTGCTGACAGTATCCATCAATAATGGATGAAATGATGTCTGGATCACTTGAATCTATTTTATGCAATGCTTCTTCTAACAAATACAACTTCTGTAGATCAAGGAAAACACGTTAAGAAAAATCAATAAACAATGCAAGTATTTCATCAAATGATTGAGCTACTAAATCTAAACATCTAATGCATAGAGCAAAATGACAGGGCAGAAATACTAACTGAACTCGAACTTTAATGTTAGGATATGGATTGCTAGAATTATAGAAATATCATTTTTGCGAGCAAGAACGACTTAGTCTTTCGAATTCACAGGGCAAAACTTCCTACTTAATCATACTTATATGGGCATTAGCATGTTTTCGGTAATTATCCACATATCAGTTCACTATCTATTGAACTCCTGCTTATCCCGTAATCCATGAAATTGCACGTGCAATTGTGATATTTCATCATGTATGAACTTTTAAAATGAACTCAATTTAAGTTTAAGTTTAAAAGATTGAAGTCGTGGTATGCAGGTGCTAAGGATTCTTATAACGTTTGCCATATTGATTAACCTAAAACCCATGAACAACCTATCCTCAAGTCACACAGAATGTTAGTCATAGACTCGCATTAAGCTAGCACCATATATCATCATAACAATGTTGATGTCAGTTCCCTGCAATCCAACAAAAACATATGGACAGGATGTACAAATCCATGAAATTGCAGGATTAGTCTTCCATCAATTATAAACTTCTGTATACCAATTTCAACATTTAGAAGCTTCACATCATTGTAAGTAGATGCTAACGATTCTTATAATTTTGATCATAATGATTCAACATGAATGCCATGAACAGCTTATCTTTGGATGACATAGAATAATACAGTTAAAGTATCATATTGGCTCAAGTGTAACCAGCCTCACATGTCATGAAAAATTTGATACCAATGTCAATTCGCAATGTGTCAACGAAATAATACCGAGACAAGTTTAGACACAAAAAAAAAAAAAGAACTTAGCGTTATGAACACAGAGCTTCAGCATATTTGAGACATTTTCAATTCAAAGATATTACTGTTGATGGGACAAAGTGAGTTGCAAGTCCACATGTGAGCATTTCAGCACCATCCAATCTAGCACCTGTAAGTCCAAGATATTCTCCTGCCCAAAAAATATAGAACAATGAGCGAAGTGCAGAAATGAAATCCAATTCTATAGTTTTACATCAAAACAAGATAAATGCAGAGTGCTAATTGAAAGAGATAATAATTAATGGTCAGATATCCTTAAGGTTGGCTTAAGGCCATACTTAGGTAATTAAATAATAATTTAATTAGATGAGAACTAATCAATTTGTTTGTGATTTCTTGAGCCTTGGTTTAGTTGATTAAAATTTGAGAGAATTTAATCAATGCTAATGGATAACTTGGATCATATAATGACTTAGAACTTATAGGTAATTGGGTGATTGAGTGGGAATAAGTTTAATTTTCTAGCATCTTCATTATAATTGTTAGTTGTTTCAGTTAAATCTTTTGCTTTAGACTATTGTTAATTCTAAAATTAATCCTTTTAGGTTTAATTTATAGTTAAAATACAAAATTTGAGCCTTAAACCAAAAAAAAAGAAAAAAGATAGGTGGACAGATTGTTAATCCCCATGAAAATGATACTCTACTCATTCTATATTACTTGTGGACACCATGCACTTGCGGATTTTTCCCAACACCAAACATGAAAATAGATCTGGCAAAACAACATTTTCCAAAAATACTGAAAAAAAAACGTGGAAGAAATATATTTAAAATATAGTGGTATGTAAATATGCATTAAAAATATAGAGAATATACAAAACTATTAGTTATATATTAATATATTATTTGTTCAAATATAAGTTACCACCAACAAGTATTGAGAAGGATAAAATAAAGAACAACAATAAATCAAGTTTTGAAGAACAAAAGAAAATGAGTGCCTACAAGTTCCTTACCAATAACTAACACGAAAGGCTTTTTCAAGTTCATTTTTTTTTTTTATTTAGTTTTTTCTAAGTTAAGAGAATGCATTTTCAAATCGAAAACAGGTTTATAATTTTAATGAATTACGAAAATGGACTCAAAATATTTCAAAAATATTTCTTGGAGAAGAAGTCTAAGAAACATTTCCAAAACGCGGAAACATCAATTGAGTGGAGCTTCCAAGCATCATAGTATTTATTATATTAAAATTTTATCTTTTAATTTAGAAAAAGAAAAAAGGTTTGGTGGGTTCAAGTAATATGGTGGTAATTACTATAAGATTTGGGACAAGTACAAATAATAAAAATGAAACTTCAATTCGGTTTAAAGCGAGTATATATAGTATAGAATTAAGTGGTTTCGAGTAGCCCTTAATGGTGGGTGCCTTATCCTCTGCCATTAATAAAAAGGACCAAACCCAAAATTAACAAACTAACTATGAAACCAGATGTTATCTCTACTTGCTAGGATTTCAGATTTACAAAATCCATTTTGGATATATTAGCTTGTTTAAGGTCCATAAATGATAAAAATTGCTTACCAAAGAATCCAGGAAGTCTTGACAAAAAATAAGAGGCACCTACATCAGGAAAAAGCCCTAGAGCTGTTTCAGGCATTGCAAAGACCTGCAAAATTTCCACAAAAACACATGTTAGCGGAGAAAGTAGAAAGATTAACTTAGAAAGCATGCAAGACATGAGTTTCAGCTTCAGTGAAGACTTCTATGACTTCATATCACCAAGTTGTCTGGACTCAACAAAAATTAATTGTAGGTACAATAATACAATTGTTCACTTGATCACTTCTTAGCAGTAAGAGAAATTCTCGATTGTTCAAACCTGAACTAAAGAGAGATAACTACCGAATTCTCAGTTGCAACGCGGAATCTTCCATGCATTGAAGCTCCAGCACCGCCTCCCATGACAATTCCGTTAAGGATTGAGACCTGTATGATAATCAGAAAATACATTACTGAAGTTATTGGGTGTGTGAAATAATATTAAAAATAGGGCTACCTGGGGTTTAGTGTAAGTCGCCATCACATAGTTCAAAATGAATTCCTTTTCAAAGAACTTGGCACCTAATCTCCAATTACCTGATGCATGCAATGGAAATGAGTTCTTTTAGATTCTAAACCAGCTAAGTTCCTCTAAATCTTGGAAACAAGATTCTTCACATCCAAGGGAGAACCAAGCATCTTCATAATCAAAGGTGACTAGTGGTTTGAACAGAAAAGGAAAATGGGAAATCAACTGCATAAGGAAAGTTAAATATGTCCAAAGACATGACAAGGCTTTCCAACTAAAGCAAGATTTTGGATGATCAGTGTTCTGAATGTGAAGAAACAGGAGAAACAGTTGATAAAGAAATAAAAGAAAAGCATTGAGACCTTCACGTATATCACGAACCACAGCAGAAACATCACCACCAGCACAAAATGCTCTGCCATTTCCCTACATGAAAACAGCCAGTAATAGTCAAATAAATTTGTCTTGCAGCTGGCACAAGCAAATGTAAATTGGCTCCATATATAAAGAAATAAAAATTACATAGTACAAAAAAGATGAGACTGGATTTGTGTATAGGGTCATAATTCGGGACCTTGAGAACAAGGAATTTGACATTAGGATCCTCCTCGTAAGCAAGAAAAAGGTCCAGCAGCCGAGAAATCTATAATGAAAAGCATAAATAGTGTTACTAAACAAAACTCCTGTTGAACAAAAGCTTAAGAATGAGTGGATTAAAATAGGAGAGCAATATACCATTTTAAAGGAAAGAGCATTCAACTGTTTAGGTCTGTTTAATATCAAGGTTCTTGCAAACAAGTTCTCCTCTACCAAAACCTGTAATTAATAAATAAATATAAATTGATGGAAATGAAAAGCATCGGTAGGCTTGCTGAATAAACTCAATGAAGAAAAAACCAAAGTAGCTTTGAAATAAATAAATAAATAATACATAAAATGATTTAACAGTGTTGAAGTTGAGAAAGAGAAACATGGCATATAACTTCACACGATTTCAACCAAAATATAAACAGCATAAAAGCGGAGGTTTCGATTTAATTGAGAAATTATACAAAACTTCCCAGCCCAATACATGAAGCAAAAGAAGGCGATCATATTTGTGTATGTAGGGGAACAAACCTGCTCATTCTGGCCTTCTGCTGAGGTGGGAGAAGCCATCGATTACGGGTCTCTGTTCCCAATTTCCGACGGCAACAATTACATTACCTATATTTTTCTTAAAATGCAAAATCCACATTTAAGGCTTGAACTTTACTTATTTTAGCTATTGAACCTCCCATTTTGCAATCATTCCCTATTCAACCTTCAACAATTGAATTTGATTTTATTAAGTCCTCATTTAACAATCGGTCCATATTATATATATATATATATATATATATATATATATATATATATATGAAAGTGTTTTAGAGTTTTAATGATATATTTCTATATATAAAATGGTAAAAATATATGATTTTACCTCACTTAGACTTAATTGTTTATTTTCATGTAATATTAGCCAAAAGAGAATAATATAGAGCTAAATACTCGAAAAAAAGCTTAATTGGACATGTTCGTATCAAGGCTCAAGATTAAGACGCATGGACTGCTAATTACAAGGTCCAAGAAATATTTTAGTCATTTTATATAATTATTAGTATTTATATTAAGAGTTATTTATGGGATAACATTTGGCGGAGATAAAGATACTTAAAGTCTTATCTAGTAAATAGACTTATATTGGTATATTTATCTCTGTAGAGATTTATATATAGAGAATGACACTTCTCTATATATATCTCTGCAAAACCTAATTCTAGAGGAGGAGAGTTTCTCCTATCTGCTCTTTACACATGCCCATCACTATTCTCTCTATAATTCTTTATAATTCTTTCATAAACACTTTAATTTAGTTTTATTACTCTTTTTAAGATCTAAGGAGCTTTTCAATAAGTGAAGAGTGAGGACCAATCATCTTTCTACTTGAAGGAAATTCTAGATCTAGAGGGAGCTTTTACTTATTTGTTTTATGTCTTTCTATTTAATACCATGATCATTAGATTAAATATGTTAGGCTAGTTTTTATAAGTGTTTAGTTTAACATTTTTACTTTTGAATGAATCTTATTATTTATTTATTTATTTAATGAATGATTTCTTTACCTTGACCATCATTATCAATTTAGTAGTAATATTTGTTATGAAAATCTTTAGGTTAAAAGTATTAGAAACATCATATTTACTTTAATATATGTTGGTATAAGAAATTTAGGTTGCATCATTAGCTTGAGTGATCTAGGGAAAAGGCACGTCACCATCTCATTCATTAGATCTAGGCTTAAAGTAAAACAAAAAAATTACTAAGTAAATGGCTATACTAAATACTACCTTTCGCATATAGTTTTAGATAATAAATATTTGCATTTGTATTACATATTTATTTATTGTTTAGTTACTCTATTTTATAAATATCATCATCTCAATATACTGATTTAGAGTATTTAGATTTATTTTTATTATTTTATGTTGATAATTAGTCTTTATAATAAGTGGTCTCATAGTTTATTGAGAGATCGACATCGTGGTAAACTTATTCTTACTATAGAAATAGTTCATGCACTTGTGAGTACTAAAAGAGACACATCACCACTATTAATCATTTATCTGTTGGGTAATCTTGAACTCACAGTGGCATTTGATTTTCTTTTTTTATCGTGTGTTCTACTTAGATTTATACACATGAAGCAAAGATTATGACATTTATATGCATAAAAGGGTAGAGTTGGCAAACAAAATTATTTTGCTAGGTGTTGTACGCATTGAATAATTTTGGTATTTCGTATTCAAGTGAGTTTTCAAATTCATGTACCTACCCATTGTTTATAGATTCATGTGGGTGGCTAAGAGTATGAAATTAAAATCTATTAAATTATGGTTTAATCAACTTTTTATAGAGTGCAGACCATCCGAGCTGAGCTTTTTAACGTGCAAGCTCAGTTCACAAAAATTTAACTGAGTTCAAATTTGATAAATTTTTATATTTTAGCGTTCAAGTTCAGCTCATTGTAATTTTGATATGTTCGAGTCCGACTCATAATTGACTCGATAATATATACAAATAATCCAAACTCGAGCTCGACTTATTATTAGCTCAGTATTCATATAAACGAGCTAAGCGGGGGCTCGACTCAATTTAAATCTTTTTAAGCAAGCTCGATTTGAAGCTTGTTAAGCAAGCTCATCAAGTAAGCTCGACTTTATCAAATATGTAATTGTAAATTTTATAATTATACGCAACAGTAAAATATGCATATAAATTTAAAAACTAAAATAATTAAATAAAGTTCTTGATAAAAAAAAAAAAAGAGTTCAAGAAATTCCATAAAATTCTATCTTAATTTATAATTCAGTGAGGACTAGAGGTGCAAACAAGTCGAGTTTAGCTTCATAAACTTCATATTAAGCATATTACAAAAATATTTACTCATGTTAATTTATAATAGTTTTTACTCCAGTACTTATTATGTTAATTTACAAAGTTCTTACTCTATTTACAAGCTTCACATTAAGCATATTGCAAGAGTATTTACTCATGCTTCGTTAATTTACAAACATGTAGACTATAATTTTTAAATATTTTTAAGCATTTATATAATATATGCTTATTTATTTAATGCTAAAACTACATAGTTTTACAAAAGTATTTTAAATCATTTACATAATATATGCTTGTTTATATAACACTAAAACTATGCAGTTTTATAGTAAAGCAACATAATTTATGTTGATTTGAGTTAATTATATTATACATAAAACTATATTATTATTTTTATACATAGTTTTTATTTTATATTCTACTTAAAGTAGTTGATGACAAAAAAATAAATTAGTAAGATATTAGTAATAATTAAATATAAATTAAATATCAATTTAATTAATAATATTATTAAACTAGCACTTGCTTAAGTAACATTAGATTATTCAATTAGAATATTTATAATTAAAACTTAATTTGTTGGTATATATTATTACTTTAACGTAATAAAAGTTAAGGTATTTTTTCATTTATTTTTTAATTATAATATATATTATTTACTTATTAAGATAATGTACGAGCTAACTTGCATGCTCGCGAGCTCCTTAACGAGTCAGATCGCGATTTCAGACGAGCCGAACACTACTAAGCTTGAGCTCAATTCATTTAATAAACGAGCTTGAAAATGAAACTCGAGTCAACTTATTTATCATAACGAACGAGCTTTTACCGAGTCAAATTTTGAGTAGCTCTCGAGCGACTCGGCTCATTTGCAGCCCTATTTTTTATCTTACTATGAATTGAATTTAACTTTATCATTTAATTTTATTTTTTTCTTTCTTATATTTTTCTTTTTTATAAATCTTTTTATGATAAAATTAGAATTCATAGTTATAATTTAACGCATTAAAAATAAAAATTTATTTGTAAATATATTTTAATAAATTTTAATCAAATACAATAAAAGCAAATCGATTTTACCCATGTACAAGATACCATTAGATGTGCAACAAAACCAAGGTCCGCTTGTCTTCCTTCTAGGCACAAATAGCTTTCTATTTCAATTCTTGCTGGTGCATTGCTTTATGCTTGATTGTAGGATATAAATGCATTTTCAGGCTGCACTTGCAACTTAAAAGAAATAGCAGAAATATTGATTCAGTAAATACAAAATAATCATTGCACAGATAACTCTAATCATTGCATTACTCATAATTTTATTTTATTTTGGGCAACCTTTCTTACTATAGCTCTACTCGTTGCTCAAGCTGCAATTCATCTTTACTCATTTTCTTTGATAATTTGACTTTCTTTTTAGGCTAATGCATGTCTTATCTCCTTTGCCTTTTGGGCATCTCAGGCATATTTTGAATTTTTAGAAGATCCAAAAAGGTTAGGCTTGATTGACTTCCCCTTCCCCTGCATGGAGACATGACAAGTTATAACTCTTTTTTGAAGGTCTTCTTGCTGTACCAAATGCTAACACTCTTCAACACATTATTAATATGGTGAATGGAACAAATTGCATTTGGGCATAAAATGCTTGGAAAATCCATCATCTGCAGATACAACTCTGTTCAAATGTGGGCATAAAGACACTTTATTTATCTTTAATTTCATTTACCCTGTATAATGCTTGTAATAGTAGAAGAGCTTCGATTAAGCTGAGAATCATCTATATAAACAACAAAATCCCTAAATTCAGAACAACAAAACCCTAAATTTTCTTTCTTTAATCGAAAGAGAAAAGCTTCTGCTTCAACAACCGTTTATCACCTTACTCCCATACGTGCGCGTAGTAGAAGTCATGCCTAAATTAGTAATTAATGATAGTAGAATTAAAGTATTGCTTTTTTTTTTTTTTTGTTTTAATACAAAAGAATATCTTTAGCTGAATATGAAAAATAATATTCACGCTTTAACTTAATTTGGGAAAATAAAAGGATGGTGAGGTTATAAAGTAAGTTCGTTTGTCGTGCAAAGTTAGGGACCAAATTGACCCTAAATCCACAAAGTAAAGTACTTATGGCACTGACGAGCTGACCCCAAATATCAGAATTAGGAAGGAACAGAAAAAGAAGTGCAATAAAACCGGAATCGAACAGTATTAGACTGCCGATCCGTTCGGTTCGGTGTTGCTCACCCCTTTTCTCACATATTCACTCACTGCTTCAACTAATCGGGTATTTATTTCAATTTGCATAATCACTGAATCTCTATGGAATATGAGATGTTTGAGGAGAAGGAATTTTTGGCATGTTGCGGCAGTACTAAATTCGCTAAAGAAATGGCATTAGCCTCCCCTTTTACTTCCCTCGAAGAAGCCGTCGATGCCGCCAAAAATATCTGGTTCAACAAGGTGGAGTAATTTATGTTTTCCTTGTTTTACGTGTCTTTGTTCGTAGTTTGTACTAATAACAAAGTATATTGATTAAGGTTGATGTGTACGGTTGGCTGGAAGCATTCTCATGTCATCCTCAGATTGGGCAATCCCCTTCCACCGCCCACGCCTCTCACACCGCTGCTCAGTTCAGTTCCCGGTTTATATTCTCTTCGCCTTTGGATATTTATGTTCTTTTACTTCTCATCGCATCCTCAGTTGTGTGTGCAGGTGGAGTAAGGGAGAGCAGTCCACTGCTTTAGCAACTGCTACAGGTTCCAGCTTACAGGTTACCCTACTTCTTTAATCAGACTTCTTGACTTAGAAACCTATTCCTGTTAAATATTAAATAAACGGATCTACAGTTTGCCATGATCTGTAGGCCAACCGTAATCTTGATGTTCGTCAGTTGAGAAGCATCATCTTTTTCTTGTTTTGTTGCACATGTTATTTATCCTAGTCATATAGTGGTTATTTTTGCTGTTCCACACTCCCCTTCTCCATTCCTTCCTTACCATATCTCTAGCTTTTATTATCTTAAGGAAGAAAGAAAAATACTCATCACTTTTCTTTAATTCCAGTCCACTTGGCCTTTGCAGGAGCTCTCTGACTGGAATGCCCAGTATATGCAAAAGTTTGGATTTGTATTTCTTATATGTGCTTCTGGACGAAGTACTTCTGAAATACTTGCTGAATTAAAGGTATTTCATTCGAGTTTGATTTCCAGTTTTTATTTTCTTTGAACCTTCTCTCTTTGTCAACTGGACAATAGAAGTGCCACTTTGTCAATTACGAGTAAGTGAGATGTGATAATTTGATTCTGAAGTTTATTAAAGAGTTTTTAGTCCATATGAATTGAAGGTCTTGTTATGCACAATGTTTTAAGGTTAATAGTGTATTAATTTATCTTATCTGAAGACCTCAAAACTACAGTTGCATTTTATAGAAAGGGCATTTCTACATGTTTTACTCATAGCTGTCTCACTGACATGTCAATGGGGGTTTTTTCTGGCTAGGATGTTAGTAGTTACTCTATAATGCTCTCACACAACTAAGGATGGTAGTAGTACAGGATGGCTGATTTCCCATCCTCATCTTTGCCTTCCTAACAGAGAGAATATCCATCAATCTCATTAAACTAAAATTACAAATAGAAAAATTAATGTACTAAAATTATTAACACAAGATGCATAATTATACAATTAAAATAAATATCCATGCATATTATACTTTCAATCTTTAAGGGATAATTATAACCATTGGTGTGTAAACATTTAAAGTTTGCTATTATGGTGTCTTCACTTTTTTCTTCACTATCAGGTGTGTGAACCAGCATTTTGCCTCCATTTAGGTGTATCTAGCTGATTTCTCCTATTATAGATGCTAAGTGGGCTTGTTTTCAATAGAAAGATATTTAAGTACCCTCCTTTATTAATTTCTTCTTCTTTTCTCTTCTTTCCTTCTTCTCTCCCTTTCATCTAATAGCTCCCAAATATCCATCATTCTTTTACTCGATGATTCCGTGTTAATTGCCGATCTTGAAGCCCTAAAGAACAAGACTAGACATTGACTAAACTTCTCCACACCCTCATCCTCTAATTCATGGGTTTGTGATTTGTATGTTAAGTCATAAAGGATGAGAAAAGAATGACAAGCTAATGGGTATGATTTTGCTGAGACTTTTTGGTTTTCTTTTGGTAGCCATTTCTTATCTTTACCCATTTTATATGTGTGACTGTGAATTTGATTAAGTCATAAGGAGGAAGAAAATTTTGGGTTTGAGTTCAACAAGCACACACTATAATTCATTAGCTTATGGTTTTTGTGTTGTTGCTAGAGAGTGAGCACATAGCGGTCGACACAGTACTGATCACAGGATATTGTTTCTATTAGACCAGATTTTCTAAAGGAGCAGAGCTGCTAACTGAGTCTCATTGAAGTTTAACTTCCTAAGCACCTCCTTCCATCACTTAATGAAAGAGTTGGTGCAGATGACACTAATGCCCGATTCGCCAAATATTGGCTGCAAATGGGCAAGTAACTAGAGCGTGTAGCATATCTTCTTCGGCTGCATGACAAACTGGGCACAAAATTGAAACATAAACGCACTTTGCCTGCAAAGCTTTCATAGTAGGAAGGGAACTCATACAAGCTCACCACACCACGTTCTTCACTTCTGATGGAATTTTTCACAGCTTTCCCTATCCAATATCCAAAAAATAATGATGAACATCAGAATTACTATTAATGAGAGAACAATACCCGCTCTTAACAATAAATGTAAGTTTGCTGTCCCAACACCATTGCCACTGATCAGGGATCTGTCAAGTACTAAGAGGGATGTTTAGGAAAACAGCAAAATCCCTCATTAACAATGTTTTCTCTAGATCAACTTTCTAATAAGGGCCATGCACACACCTTAAAGACTGAACGGTGGCTTGCTGAAGAGGTTCCACCATAGGAGTCTCCACAAAAAGGTTATCAACATTAGGCAGCCAAGTACATCCCCCATATTCACTCTACTTCTTGAACCAACCTGCCATCTCACCCTATTACAAACAAAATGGTGGCAGCCATTCTACAGCACCACACGTAGCTTGGGTTAGAACCCACTTTTGCCTCCAAAATAGTATAGCTTAGCAAATAGCTGTCAAGAAGCATCGATATTGCCACATAAGCAATAAATGGCCTGAATTGACCTCTTGGTGTTGCTGTAATCAAAGTTTGGGTATCAAAATGATATAAATTAAAGTTTGGTATTGAAAATAAAATAAAATGAAAGTTTGGTTACCATCCAAACAATTTACCCTTTGATCACATTCAACCATCATATCATCTGTATTATGAAGCCACCTTTCACCAATGGCATTAATGCTGTGATAATTGAGTGCACGAAGCCACGAGCCATACGACATCTCAATGTTTCGTGATGGGCTACCAAAAAGTCTTTCACAAAACTTATCTGAATGTCCCACAGTTCCACAGAAAAAAAAAAAAACAGAAAGTTGGTAGGCGTTCATAGTTAAATATTACCTAGGACTAGTCACTACCTGCTTTCTTAATTTTCATCCTTCTTTTTAATGGGACTCAGACATCAATCCACAGACGAATCCTCATATAATAGCACCACAAAACCACCAAAGTTATTAGGATTCGCCTCAATGAAACTATCAATGCAGTTACCAATTTCTCAACTAATATGTTCCAACATAAATCCACATGGCAGGTCGTAAACCTGAACTCAAAGGTCAAGTAGAACATGGGAACTCTAGTGGGTTGAACACCCAACTCTAGATTCTTGATCACAAGTAAATTCTGATTGAAGTACTAGGGACCACTCTTCAGTATTCAATCAATATCCAGCTCATGAAAAGACTAGAATAGAAACAAGTTACAACCTAAATTCTTAATGCACGCTTCTTTAACATAAGGCAAAGTGGACGCAATAGTGTTCTTCATGGAAACAGAGTTTGTCTTCCGATTTGTTAAGAACCTACCCATGGGCTCCAATGATAATGCAGACCGTTCCCCTCATCTCTGCCTTCTTCAATAACAATGCCACTCTCTTGTAATGAGATCCTGGCGTAGAGATCCTCCATATTAAAGCTATTGGCACTTGAGCTAGCCATAAGCACGAAAAAAAGACAAACAACAGAAAAAGAAACATGAGATAGATAAACGACAACAATTATTTGTGACAAGAAATCCTAAAACTTGTCATGGAGACAAGAGAAAACCGCTTCCCCTGAACTAGTTGGTGAGATGGCATAACTATTTTTCATTTTGTTATTTGCAGAAACGGTACAAAAATAAGCCCATATTTGAGTTTGAGATTGCAGCTCAAGAACAAATGAAAATAACAGAACTACGTCTTGGAAAGCTTTTCTCGACTAAATTAAAAGCTGCTTCAACCAGCAACCAGTGTCACACAAAGTTTGCAACAAAAGTAGAAGGTAAATCTTTGTTACATACTTGTTAAAGACAGCATGTTGTTGGCTTTCTTTTTTCTTTTTCAATTATCAGCCTCATCAGAAGGAATTTCAAGTTTTGCGTTTTATTCCGGCAATTGCTTGTTCACTCCCAGCTTAGGAAGTATTGGTTTTCTTTTAATATGCTTTGCATGAATTGTCAAGTCTAGCATTTTGCTTATCACTTGCATTTGGATGATTATATTTGCAGAGAGTTATCAACACTCCTGCATCCAATTAAATAACATTAAGGTCCTTAGAGATGAATGCAATGAAATAACCTGTTACTGTGGATATTCCAGCAAGCACTATAGATGACAGCCCTAAGATTTGAGATTGTTTTGTATGAGGTAAATGTGTGTCAAATTAATATTAAATAATCAGAAATAAGCAGGGAGAAAAAAGTTATGGTAATGTCTCACATGCTGGCATATGTTTCTGCAACTTTTAACTTATTCTTGGCTTCTAATTATAATTCATTCATTCATGAACTCTTTTCACATAGAACAGTTTGCTGTTGTTTGAATTACTTATATTTTATGTTGAGCTTTAGAAGATCGCATGGCTGTTATTGGAGGACATTTAACTGCTGAGCTCAATTCCTTGTCTGGGAAGGCATCTCAAATTCCCACCCGAACACGTCCACCCATTACAACTCATGTCTTAGATATTTCTCGGGGCTGTCCAGCTGCTGGTATTGAGGTGTGTTTGGAGATGTGGAAGGGGATCCAACCTCGTCCCTTGTTTGGTGAGACAGATATAGATGGTTGGGCATTTCAGGGGTCTTCAACTACTGATGCGGATGGGCGAAGTGGTCAATTGATGAATATTGTTAATGTTGTGAACCCTGGCATATACAGAATTAGTTTCAATACGGGCAAGTACTTTCCATCTGGGTTCTTTCCCTATGTTTCTATTGTGTTTGAAATCAGGGAGTCACAGAATACAGAACACTTTCATGTTCCTCTGCTGCTTTCACCATTCTCATTTGCTACATACAGAGGCAGCTAGAAGTTTAGTGGTGAGATGGCATTCCATGTTTTCTATACATTTTCTGTACTATGAATTTAGCAGTGTATGCTTGATGAAATGATTGTTCAGCATAAATTTGTCCTAAACAGTGTAAGAGTGTATGCTTGATGAAATGATTATTCAGCATAAATTTGTCCTAAACAGTGTAAGAGTGATAATTGAGGCTTCCGTATTGAAGTCATTATGTGCAGTTAATGCATAGTTTTGCTTCAGGAAGAGGGCCAATTCCCAGTTTTCATTTTGGGTTATTTGAGTTGCATGATGGAGGTCAGCCGCTTCCCTCCTTATGTTCCAGTTTGCAATCTACTAGAATAACAACTATTCTTAATTATTCTTATCCATTTGTTCATGGACAGTGATGCTGCTTTTGATCTTGTGAATATGTGTCAATATGTAGATGATTGGCTGTTCAATTTTGTAATAATCATGAAAAGGTTGAATGAATCCAATCGGACTTATGGTCCTTTCTCTCAATTTTTCAAAAACTAAAAACTAGAAGGCATGATTGATTGACTGAAGTAACATTATTAGGTCTGACCGTATGCAGTAGTATGTTATGTTGAAGTTGAGCATTGAGAATCGGACATCCATCTTAATCGCTTCTTAATTTAGACGAGCGACTGAAGGCAGAATATGCGAGGCACATATATTACTAGACCACAAACAAGTTTGACATTGGACGCCCTAGGCATTACACCTGTCAAAACTCGTATAGACATGGCGTAGAGAATGGATCTTGCCCTTCTCTCTCTCCCTCTCTCTCCGTATATTATTTATATGCAGTGGAATTTAAATAGTTAATTAGAATAAGATATACATACTCGCTTCTATCTGAATCTAGTTACCTGCGGTGCAAGTATTGAAGTAGATAGAGACATAGTCCGCTGTGGGAGAATGCAGGCTATCAAGGAAAAACTACACGATCTGAACACTATGCGCAAGGCTAAAGCTGAAGCGAAGGCGGAGGAAAAGGTAAAATAGGGGCTAATCATACTGAATATTATTAAGTATGAACGCGTTTGTAGATCTTTAAAAATTCCTTGATGCAGGCCCACAAAGAATTGGCAAAAGCAAGGGTGGACATTGCTCGTGAGGTTCGATTGGCGAGAGAGGCTGAAGCAGAAATGGAACTTCATGTTGCAAAGGCTGGGGAAATGGCAGAGAAGGAAATTGCCAAACATGTATCTGAGGATCACAAAGCCACTGCTCACAACGCTCTCCCCGGCGCAACTGCTGCTTCTCCCGCTACGGCAGGGACTACCGCCACCCGATCCTTTCCCTGCTAGTGCCGCTGCTGCCAAATATAATAACAATGCATTACTGCCTTTGAATTATTACAATCGCATGCATAAGTTCTGGATTACTTATGTCTGCATTTAAACCCTCTTAGGCATTTAATTTCTCTCATCTCTTCCTATGTATATTGTTTTTATATGTACTTTAATATATATATATAGTAAAATCTCTTTATAGTCACACTTGAAACCAAATAAAATTTATGACTATGAGAAAGTTATAAATTAGTGGAGGTTTGAGTACTAAAATTTTTCTTTGAACTTAGGATTTAACCTTGTTGGTAAAATAACAGAAACAATAGATAAAATAAGTAAATATCTTGTCATATTATACAAATAAGATTTGATCAGATAAAATAATATCAAAATAAGACAAACATAGCATAATAATATCTTTTAAAATTATATATACAAATGAGACTTAAAAAATGGGACATAAAAAATTTATAACTTATCATAACATAAAAGTTATTTTTATTTATAATTTAGTGCGAGGGCTATGAAGTCTAATGAGATTTTGATCTCCAAAAATAAATTATCTGCTGAAAAGAGAAAAAAAAATTAGAGTCCCTATAATATTAGAAGATTTTGATTCAAATTGAGACCATAAATTTTTATTATTACGTTGATATTATTTTCATATAGAATATTATAGAAAGATATTAATATATATATTATCATATCTTATTATAACATATATAAGAATTGAAAAGAAAAAGAAAATGGATAAATATTATTTAATTATATTCATAAGTATAAATCTTTCAGTAAAAAAATCAAATCAAGTAATTCTCTATTTTAAATAATTAAATTTTAATAATTTAATTTACTAAATTAAAAATATAATGTTAATATAAACTAGAGATTTCGGAATCTAGTTCTCTCAAAAAATGTAGCGTTCTTGTGCAAACAGAAATTGAAATGTTGGTATTTTTATTTTTATTTTTTATATATGGATATTTCCAGGAACAACATCACAATCACACTCTATACGAGAAAAATAAAAATATGAATTAGAGTCTAACCAATAGTGGGCGAGACTTGAAAGGAAGAGAGATATAATATAAGGCGTGTATTCTGCGAATGTCAAGTTGCTGGTAAACTACTCTCACCAAGAAGTTGCCTTAAAACTTGCAGATTGGTCAAGCTTCGCTCCTCTTTCTTAAGTTTTATCACCAGTAATATCCAGCTGCATGGTTCTTCTCTTCATATTCTAGACTGCTATATCACTTTTATTAAGAAAACTGTGGCGGATTATCCAAGCCAGAGTTGTTACTATGGAAGTCAAAGGTGAAAAAATAGCTAAGGAAAAGGTTGATGAAGTGATAACTGCAGTATACAAAGTTAACCTGCACTGCCAGCAATGTGCTCGAGATATCAAAAAGCCTCTTATGAATATGCAAGGTACCGTTGCTTTCTTCCTTCATTTCATTTCAAACTTATTTTGTTTTACGCGATCTTTATTTCTACCAAAAGACATGCATCCTCGTGCCCTTACCTGAAGTATAAAATGCATGCTATCGTTTTCAAAGTTACCTTTCTTAATTGGTAACCTAACTGAGATTTTCTTGTTCAGGAGTTCACAACGTGGACGTTGATTTTCAGAAGGCTGAAATCAAGGTTAAAGGCGTGATTGATGTAATAAAAATCCATAAGCAAATAGAGAAATGGAGCAAGAAAAAGGTTGAGATGGTTTCACCAGAAATCAAAATCAAGAACACTGGTGCAACAGAGAAGAAACTAGTCGAGCAAACCAAAAAAGTAAGTAGTCTTCAGTACTAAGCTCAATTTCTACCATGAGTTAACTACTTGTCCTTTCCAAATCATTCATGCATAATCTATTTGCATCAAAATTTTAAATATCATGAATCTTGAATTTCATATTGTTTACATAGAAGAATAATATTCAATTTCATGTTTTTTTACATAGAAGAATAGCAATGAAATTTGATTTGATGAATCCAAAAACAAAGAAAGTGATAAAAGAATGATTTCTATCACTTGATCCATTTTCTTGATGATGAGATAAAAAGACATTAACTTTTTATAGCTAATAGTAACAATGTTTAACATTAAAAATATGAATTCTTCATTATTAAAACATAATAATATCTTAAAAATGAATTCTTTATATGAAAACAAAAATAATTGTTCTTAAAAAATATGCAATGCAAATTTATTTTTATTACTCGGGTAATGCAATGGACATGTGAACATCTATGGCTTCAGTGATGAGAGTTTCTTTCTCCGATACTTCAAAAATTTATGAGGTAGTATCGTTTTAATCATTTTTCATCTTTATTAGTTATTCCTATCCACCTCTTGTTATAAAATTTAAATATTTATTATAAATACAAAATTACTATCTTATAAGTAATATTTTTTAATTTATAGATATCAAACACAAAAATAGCAAAATAAAACAATACATTTGTCTCACCTGGCTAGTTTTATAATAATACATCATTTTTAAAAGTTAAATGATATCCATTCGGTAATTTTTGTTATACTTTTTAATATTCTTTTCCTAGCAAAAATAAAAAAATAAAAAAAATGTATAAAAAGAAAATATTTTTGAAAAAAATAACATAAATAAAAATTTATAAATAAAACGATGTATCATGAAATTTTCTTTAATTTTTTAGTGTCCTAAACATGTTCATCTACTTATCACCCAAACACAAGTTTATAATAGATCTAAAACCCGTATTTAATTCCATAACATATATTGTGTCGTGTGAAAAAATTCAAACCCTAGCTTATGGCCACCCCGAGCTCCACCATTTTATAGGTGGATGTCATATGCCAATTAATCCGCATAAAACAAAATGATAGAAAGCAAAGGTGCATTCACATATATCCATAAACTCACTGTAATAACTATTTTTATGTGTTTTTTCAAGGCAATTCTACGGACAACATCGATAAAGGTTCATATGCATTGTGACAAATGTGAGAATGACCTGCAAAACAGGTTACTGAAGCACGAAGGTAACAATAGGAGACCTAATGCTTAATGGCCGAAAATAAAATAAGGGCGAGAGATAACATTTTAAATCGTTATGACATATGCAGGTATTTACAGTGTCAAAACTAACATGAAAACACAAACTTTATTAGTCCAAGGAATTATAGAATCTGACAAATTACTAGCTTACATTCGGAAGAAAGTGCATAAGAATGCAGAGATCATTACCTCCAAACCTGAGAAAATGGAAGAGAAGAAAGAGGTAAAAGAGGCAGAAATCAAAGAAAAGCAACAAGTTGAAGCTATATCCATCAACTCTACCAAACTTGTAGAATTCAAGACAGAGAAGAAGGTAGCGGCGCAAACTACAGAGGGCAATGCACCTTATTTTATTCACTACGTCTACGCTCCTCAGTTGTTTAGTGATGAAAATCCAAATGCTTGCATTATAATGTAAACTAGTGATATACTGACAAACTGTAAATCTGTCTCAATGTCACTGAAGCAACCACACAGCACTGAATCATATGCACATTATTTTTCTAAAATATCATGATTGTTTGCTATGATGTCACGACAAATTCTAGCTGAATGATGGTTTGCTGCAAAAAGTAGCTACAGAAAGGCTACAAACGCATAGCGTGCTCAGCTCTACAATGGGTCCACTCCATTATATGAGTAGAAAATTCCTTATTGAAAACGGGATTATGCTATGCGAATACACATGAAAGATTTATCTGTATCCTTAATAATCCTCAATACACCCCCTATTGATTCAACTCACTCAACTAACCCTTAGTTCCAATCTAGTTGTAGTTGGATAGATGGATTTTTCTTTCATCCTCCATTCCATTAAGAGTTTTGAGCTACATCTTTGGAAAGATTCGACGTCAATAAATCCTCTTGCACCTCTTTTTTTTCCAGTTAATTAGAAATTAAATGATCTACAGCTCACATTAAACACAGTCCTATGGACAATATCCATCATTGCATGTCAACACAACCGTCTGAACACCTTCATCTCCATAACACTCACTTATGGGCTCGTTGCAAGTTTGCAGCCCAACAGTAATTTCCATAGATCATAATGGGATGTATTTCAATGTTGTAAAACTTTCCTGTCATCTAATTTGGTATCTTGTTATTGAACACAACTCTCTTATCTTGTAACGTGTTTCTCTACTTCATCCATCCTACTTAGTCCTGTGATAAATATCCTCCTCACATTCCCCATGCCCTTCAAGAGATAAAGGTAAGTGAATATATTTGAAGTGGGTGCTCTAAGGTAATCCTACTTAGATGACATACCGAAAAAGACGGATTTATACGTACTCGGAGTGCATATGCTGTGTCGTACTTCTGCTTAGCATGAAATCCCTTGATTCTAAAGCACTCCAATGTTAAGCTTTCTATTATCTCTTTCTCGAGTCTCATCTGTCAACATGACTTGATCCTCAAGCACCATGCAAAAAGAAAAGCATGTCCCTTTTTACATGCTTTGCCAATTCATTCGTCATCAAGACAAAAGAGGCATGGGCTTAATCAAATCTGTTCCTATCTAACGGAACGCTATTAGATCAAATGACAAAGGCATTGTTGAGAAAAAGATGACTTTTCCCGGATGAAATGAAAATTGGATTCATGTAATAAGAGAAAGGTTTCCCATTCCTTAGCCTGAAAGATACATGGCCATGAAATAGGGATTAAGTGGAACAGAATTGACCGGGTGGTAGAGTTTCCTTATCTGCACACTGGTAGCCATCTTGTCCTACATATCCTTCAACACCTATTGACTAAAAAATAAAAAATAAACCTCCGAAAGCCTTCTTAAACTAAAGGGAAATACAAAAATAGAGTACTTATGCTTTTGTACTTTTTCGCTTGAAGCCCTTGTTTCTTTTGCAACATCTTTTGGTACCCCGTGTCTTTTTTCTTGTAGCATTTTAATACCAATTCAATAGTAAGCAATTCTTTTAACCATTTCGCATTGACATAGCTTAATTAGTCAGTAAAATATAACACATCATTATCAACTATGCATAGCGGAGCCTAAAATTATTAGGAACTTATTTAGAAAATCTGCTTTTCAATTTTATGAAAAATCAAAGTGCATGTTTCTAAATTATTGCAAGTACATAGTAGTTAATTAGATGCCTAAATACTTAGGAAACAACTGCGTTAATGAACGTCTACATTATAGAAATTGTTCAAATTAGTTAACCAGGCACCAAAATGTTAAAATTAAAAAAAAAAAAACACACAAGGAACCAAAATGTCACCAAAAAAAAATTTCAAAGTGAAAGGACACCAAACTACAAGCATTTCTTTTTTCTAAGAAAAAAAACTTTCCTAAAGTAAATTAAAAACTGAACAGGGTCTATTGGCACAAAAAACTTTGCATTTTATCTACGTAATAGCTTATTATCAAACAATTAGGTCATGGTTGTATTGCAATTGGGTTATACTACAATGACGAATTCTCAGACACAATATGACCTAGAATGTCATCAATCGGAATATATATAAGTATATATGTGTATATATATTTTCTATAGTAATTAGAACTGGAACAGAAGAAAGACTAAAATAACTTGTATACTTACTGTACAAAAATGTCAAATAAGGTTTTCAAAATTGCAAATATCAAGTGAGATTTATTGAACAGCTAGTCTCTGGAGATGATCCAAGAAGACCTCAAAGCTCACATCATCCGTAAATAAGATATCTCCGCCTGGAAGAGGAGCATCAGTGTTGTATGTAGCAGAAGGGTTTAATTTTGCTAGAAGAAAACGAGCCTGCATTAATGCAATGAATTAGTTGGCTTTATACGAATACAAATTGTGTACCAATGCAGAGGGTAAGCCTTGGTTGATCACCTGTGAACCATGTTGATCGCAAACCACTAATCGAGGAACTGGAAACCTTTCCTTGATTATTGCATCTGCATCATCACGAGGAGCTTGCAGCAATTGGGCAAATGCCTGCAAGAACAAGGTCTCAGATCCCAGTAAAAAGGCGACAACTTTCTGAAGGTCTAGGGGAAACATGTAACAGTACAAAACTAAGACTCATTGACTCAAAAGCAAATTTTTGTTATACTTTATGGGCATAATCAGTTAGTAAGCCACTCCTAATTTCAAGCATGTGACATATCATGTAAAGTTATGAAGGGAATTTCAGATGGTAGTTATTATCTTGTGCATTAACTAGTAAGCTAGTGTCCCATCATAGAGAACAGTTTTTGTCCTTAAATAAAACACTCCTTCTAATATTAAAACTGAACCCATTGTAACTTCCAAACTATAGAAAAAAAACTGATATTGCTAAGTTAGACAAAACATAAGCAAGAAACAAAACTAGTTAGGTGGAGAAAACATTTTCCTGGTTAAAAAATAGGTAAGAAAATAAATTCTCTTCAAGTGTTCTTGCATTTTCCACCGCAAATGGCTTCTGTATGTATATATTGAAACTTTTGATAAAAAAGATCTACACATTGAATCCTTTAGTTCCCTAGGAAGTAAATACTCATACTATCAATTCTTATTTATACAGTGTGACTATTTCATAATGAAATGAATGATTTTTTGAGTACACTAATCTTTAATTGCATGTTTTATCAACCAATTATTCCAGATCGACTAAATCATTGACAGAGATAAGATCCAAACACCAAACGCATCCTCTACAACCAGCGCATAATGGAACAAAGTATTTGGACCTTAGGTTTTCGAAAAAGCATGTATAATACTTTTGTGTTTGAGCCAAAGTTTTGATACAAGAGAGTCGAAACATAAATTTTATTTTACAAACTTCAGGTTTCTCCTTTTTGAGGATCCACTATAATAATGTGAAAGGTTTTTGCATATATACACAAATCAGTTGGTTCACTGTTAGGAATTGACATGTCATATCTCAAGATTCAGCAAAGAAGAGCATTTATAGAAACTAAAAACAGAGAATTTTTTTTTTCAATTCATTTTTTATTTTTATATTTAGATCTTAATAAGCTACCTGATGTTCTGGTTGATTATGGTAGCCAGCTTTTCGCCACTGAGCAATAGTTGCACCATGGAAGATAACAACAGTGAAATAAGAGTCCAAAAGCAGGATCCTATCAGCTGCAATGGCAGCCACATCAAGAAGAGCTGGCCCTGGTACTGAATGAAATGAGTAAGAAATCAATGAAGGTTGTATCATCACAACAGAATTGGCAACATTTTCTCGATTGAGTATGACTCTGAAGTATGCTGTCTCATCTGGGCTGTTGTTGAAGACCTGTAAGAATTTCATGAATAAGAATTCATGAGTATTTCAACTTAATTTAAAACTTTATTGATGCGCATAACTGATCATGGGTTTATTTGGCATTGCTGTTAAATGCTGTTGTTTCCAAAAGCACTGGCGAGAAAACTTGTATACTTGTTTGGCAATAAAATATAAACTTGTTAAGTAAAATAGATAGTCTGTTCTGTGTTTGGTAAATTTGCTGTTCAAAGTGCTGTTATAACTAAATTACCAAAAAAGAGACAAATGTCTCTATAGATGAAATATTTGGTGATTCTTTGTATAAGAAATTAAGAATTTCTTTTTTATAATTATCAAATTTCTCATGGTTAATAACAAACTATATAGAATTGAGTTAAATTGATTAAGATGATAAAGCTAACTTGTTTGAAATGATGACTTAAAAGGACATCACATTATTTAAATTTAAGATAAGAAAATAAAATGAGCTCTTGAAAGTTAAAATAAAATTACACATATAAAACATGATAAATGAAACAAGACAATCAAAAGAATCAAAACTTGACCATTAAAATAAAAATCCTTAAAAAACTACATTGATAGAATAAGTTAATTACAAAAAATAAAAAGAACAAATTTGTTCTATCTATTTTTTAAATTATTTTATTAATAAAAATTTTTAGACAGAATTTAGGAAAAAGTACAAAAAAATATTGTATGGTTTCACTTTGTGACAAATTTCTACATGTGCCTTTTTTAAATTAAAAAAGATGTGCAGTGATAATTCATTAGTAAAAATAGATATTTTGCCATTAGAATCTCCAGTTCACAAGGATCTAATTATCTTCACTCCGATTAACCTTCGTGTCTGGAAACCTGAGCATGGAGCTTAACAGTTTCTGAGATCGTTATTTGCCTATCAGATCGGCGTCATCAGAGCAGTGGTTTCTTCACCGCGATTTGACAATCAAATAATGATGGTTGATCAGAGCGAAAACAATTGGATCTTTGCAAACCAGAGACTTTAACGGTAGAATATTTATTTTTACCAATTGTCACCATATACCTATATATATATATAACACAAAATATTCTAAAATGAAACCATGACACTTTTTTTGTACTTTTCCTTAGAATTTTATTTTAAATTTGAAAATACATTAAACAATATGGAAATGAAAAAAAAGTATAAGTCTAATTTGATGACACCATTGCGTTATGTCCAAAAGTAATATAGTTTTTTTTCCATCCAGACTTTGCTTTTCCATGCTCCCAAGAACTCAGTTTGAGAAAAACGTCAAAATTGCTTCTCTTGAACTTAGGTTTGGAGTTTTGATTTTTAACCAAACACAAAGGTACTTTTGAGCAAAAATTGCTTTTTACTCCCCCCCCTCCCCAATCTCAATATTGATCTACCTGAACAAATTGTGAACGCCGTAAATTAAACATGAATTGAGGGAATATTGAAAGCCGAGGAGATAAGCTGAATGAAGATGGACTATCCTTCTGGTAATCTCCAAACCGCGAACATAGATGTATTAAAGCTTTATCTAGCCATCTTATCGGGTCATAGTCAGCCTGCATGAGAAGAACCATTATGCATGACTTTACAATCTCCCCCTCTACCCTTTTATGCCGCTTCAATTAAAATTTTGTTTGTTATTTTTCCCACAGTTATAGGTGTGTCTGTGCATGTGTATGATATAGAGAGATCATTAATTCCATCCAAAGGATTTCAGCCATCAACATAAAAGTTGGAGCATGGTGTAGTAGGAACTCTAGGACCCATTAAGCTTAGATATGAATATAATAGAAGGCCATACGAGTTTTGTTTTGTTACCTCAATCTCCATTTTGAAAGAAACTAGGCGCGCCATGGCTACCGCAGCTGCTTCTTGGTCAAATCCAGCAATCAAATCCTAAAGCATTTCAAAACAGATTAGAAGAAGGAAGACAAATGCTACCAAGGAAAAAAACACAATTATAATAATATAAAAAGTACAAATAAAAAAGATCTTTTTCTTTCATAGATTAAGAATTCATAAATCACAAGGATTATTTCAATCATAAAAAATGAATCACCTCGCAATCTTCAAGAGATGAACAATCTAATATTTTTTTCATATTGAAAGTTTTTAAGAATGTAAGTCTCAATTCAGACAATCTGCTTACAGTACCCATTTCTATTGGTAAAATGAATGGAGGTGGTGAATTACTTCAGGCACCACTTGGTTTGGTGAGGTTGATAGCTTGTGGCTAATGGTTGATAACATTACATGTTAATTGTCTAGTAAAATCACATGTATAGCTGCTGAGATTTGAAATAACCATTGGTTATAATTTTGGAACTAGCATATTATATCTTAACTTTTGAATGAATAAAAAAGTAAAGTAAAAAACAAAATCCCAACTACCAAAAGCAGTGGGTACACACTATTTTTCTGATATCTTTTAAGTGCAAGCAGAAATTCATACAAGTAGACAGAAGAGCTCTGTCCAAAAAAAAAAAAGAAAAGACAAAAAAGAGCTTGCCTGTATACTTCCAGATCCAGCGACCCATCTCCTCGAAAGGGTTGTGACACGAAGTCTCATTTGACCATTGCTATGCTGGTAACTGCAGCAAAATGTCAGTTGTAAGCCAAAGATTATTCCATGTTTGTTAAGCATATAACAGGTCAAATGAGCCACTCAAGAAAGCTAGGCTTGGAGTTCATACTAAGTTAAAAATTGGAAGTAAAATTGATTGCTTGTAGGTTGAACAGTAGCATCTAGATTGTCCTTCTTCACAATTTCAAAAATTATACATAAAGTTGTAGCTTTGTCTAGCCCACACATCTTCCATGCACTGGTATTTCCCTGGCCAACGACAGTATCGGAGCACAAAGGACCTTTCTGCATAGAGTCATTGTCAAGTGGTGAATGGTGTAAAAGGAGGGACCATTTGTTTCCAATTCTGCTAGATATACCTTTTCGAGTGATGCACAAGGACCGATAATCCCTTGAACTTTGACATCCTTTGAACAATTTATTTCAAATATGCCACTACATGCACAACAGGAGGAAAATTATTAAGATAGTACTACAGCTTTGTTAATAAGTATAATTAGTAATAGAATGCATGAGATAATGTGTAAACCATACAGTTATGAAGATTCCATTAGCTTTGCAGTAAATATTCATTTCTTGGATGTAGCATTTTATGTATTTTCCTGAGTTTAGGGCACTCATAAAAATTAGTCAAGGGAAGGCAAAATCTTTTTCAGATCAAGGGGAAAACTAAACCATTTCTAAGAACAGAGCTTCCTATAAACAGAAATCATATTTCACATATTGATACAGAAGGAGCCTATAAGGGAACTGCTAGATACATAGCCCTTACTCTAACAACTACTGTCATCATCCATAACTATCACAGGGTCACTAATGACAGCCACAATTACCTTATATATATATATATGTGTGTGCTTGTCTTGTTCTCTCATCTTTCAATTAAAGTATAGAAATGTGACGTTAAAGTAGATCAAACATTTTCACAGCCTAATCTAGTGGAAAAACATTATCCAATATACCCTAAATGCTAGAATATGATTTTAAACTGATTTTTGGAATTGCAACCAAACAACTGAAGAAAAGTCATTTTGAGAACATGCTTTCCTGAAGCATTTTCCATAAACAAGTCATTTTCTATGAAACAAAAGGAGCCGAATACCATCATCTTTTTTAGGGCTATAAAAAACCAAGCCAAGCCGAGCTTTGATTAGCTTGAGTTTGGCTTGTTTATTATTGAACCGAACTTGAACTGAATTTACAAAACAAATTCGAGCTTAATCGAGCCTAAAAGAGCTTAATAAATACAAATCATAAGTAAAATATTCATCAATTCATTTAAAAGATAAAATATTTATTATAAAAACAAATATAGACATAGAATTGCATAGATATATGCACTATTCCGCTAAAATTGAAAGCCGAACCAAATAATAAATTTGACTTGGTTTTCACTTGTCGAACCCTTTGCAATCACCTTCTAAATGGTACAATATCGAGCAACCGTCTTCTCTTTCAAAGCTCAAAGCCTTGTGCTAATAGGGCTCAAGGGCCTTGGTGCATGCTTGATCTTCAAAATCGGCTTTTCCACTTATGTTGGTTTAAGTATCCATGCTTATTCGGTTCAGTTTACCGTTTTAATTTTGAGATTTTTTGGAGATAGCGGTTAAGTTCGGTTTTTATGAAGGTAAAACTGTATAAACCGAACTGACCCATTTATTGGATATGTACAACTCTACCGAATAATTAACAATTAAATGTAAATAGCCTAGTGGAAAGTGCCTTCATTCTTCCTTCAAATGTGCCTGGTTCAATTTGGGAAGGGTACAACTTTTGAAACTTTTTTTTTTCTTGTTCAGTTTAATTAAATATACTTTGTACATATCAAATTGTATCAGAGTATTGTCCTACCAATTTTATTTAATGTAATTAATTAGTTTCTTTCTTTCAGTTACATAAAATTGTGGTTTTTAAACTTAAAGATAAATATTAGTTTTCATTATTTATGCAAAAATATATATACTTTTAAGATATTTTATTAGTCTATGAAACAAATTCAATTGCATTATAAATTAATTTGGTATACAAAAAATAAAAATTAGTGATTCAATTTAAAACCAAAAAAAAAAATTGAATAAACTTACAATGAGCTTTTTTAATTTTATTTTACTATTCTTGGTTAAAAGTTCAACACTTCAATTCGGTTATATAGGATTTCCATTCGGTTTACAATTTTTAAAGTAATTCGGTTCAGTTTATTCAGTTCACATAGAAAACCCTAGAATTGAAGCTTCAGATGAAATAAAAACAGAACTTAAGGAGATAGATGAACTCTTACTTTGATGATAGTCCAAGGTCACAGTCACTTGACTGAAAAACACGCCTAAGTGAGTCCTTAAATACCGAATGACCAAAGCTCTCTGCAAGCACAACAAGCCCACCGGTTCTTTCAACTGCAACTTTAAGTTCAGCAACCCCCACCTAGGAAAAAGAAGAGAGAAGCGAAAGAAACACATGATTTTCAAGTCACAATAATTATTTAAAGTAAGAATCTATGACCAAGAAGTCCTATCAATAAATACTTAAATTTAAAAAGAATAATATTGGTTCTGAGCATGGGAGACCTTAATGCTTAACCAGAATCATGTAGTCTAAATCTTTCCTAAATCATGCAATTAAACAATCCTACTGATATGCATACCAAGAAAAGAATACCCTCCTCATTCCACAATAGATAGAAAACAGAAGGAAATCAATTACAATTTTTAAAATTGAGCAAGTAGAAAGAGAGACGACAAAGAATATGAAGCAACTGAAGTAAAATATGGAATTATTGGCAGGGAGATATCCTAATCCAGTTCATTTATGCATTAACATAAGGACATTCTGAGGGATTGCCATCATTATAGAGATAATAGTGTTAAATGAATAATTGATGTGTTAATTCCTACAATTAGTTGGTGAACATTCTGGAAGAGCCTATCAGCTAGATGTACAAGTTGAACGTTACCTGGTCAAGAGCACATGCAAACAGATCAAGTACATGACCTTGATGCACAAGCTGCTTTGCAAGTCCCTCATAGAACTTCACAGCTTTATGAAAATGGGGAGCAGTATCTTTATCCAAGTCCTTGTGAGAACGGATTGGTTCAGAGAGATTCTTTGATACAATCTAAGAATCAGACAGAGAAAAGCAATCATATGATGAACTGTTCAAGATCTCGGCAATTGAAATCAAGAAACATAAAAGCAGAAAGAATAAACAAGAAAATCTATCTTGTAAAACAGGGGACTGAAGTTGGAGAATTAATACCCCTTGAAGTGCCAAACAAAAAGAGATATAAGAAGAATAAGATAAGTTATGGGTTTAACTAAACTTTAATAGCCCGTTTGGATGGAAGTTTTCCAAGATTTTTGAGGGTTTTATAAAGTTTTGGAACCTCCAATCAGAAGGTATGGTTTTTGGAGGTCTTCAAATCTCAACACGCCAAATGGGTGGATTGAAGAAATTATAGTTTAAAAAACTTTATTACCTCTTAAAACTCTTAGTCACCATCCATTCTTCGCAAACAAAACAAAATTAAAGATTCTACCTTACCACTTAAAACATTACCTCCATTTGTTTTATAAAACCTTACTTAAATTTTTTTCACACATAGACTAGATCAACAAGAAAAAGAATTGCATTATAACTGATGCAGGAATAGTAGCAATGTTTTCTGGATAAATAATTACAAGGCCCATATGGAATTGAATAGAGCATTAAGCATTGAGTTAAGAAAAAAGAATAAAAAAGGATATTGTTTAAAAAATGAAAGCAGAGTCCTTACAGCACCAAGTCCTTCGGTGGATGGACCACCAATGAAAGCCATAATTCGAGCTCCACATCCAGGAACACAAGCTCCTAACAAGCTGGCAGCCACACTGATAGCCGTGCTGGTGCACCTGGCAGCACGGTGATCGGGTGGAATTGGCCAAGGATCTTTCTGCAGCTCCTCCAAGACCTTAATTGATTTTTTCTTTTCGTTTTTGTCAGTTGCAAAATATATTACAGAGAAATAAGAAATAAAAAAGAAACAATAACTACCGAATTGAGAGTGAATTCGCACTCAGAGGCAGGCAAGAGGAAGCGGGAAATACTCTCCGAAGAGAGGCCATCCCGGGCGCCGGCAATGACACCGGTGGGGGGCTTAGGTTTTTTGAGAAAGAAGCCCATCTGGTCAAGCAGCTGGTCCTTGGAGACGTCTTTGGAGCCCCTGAAGACGTAGGTTTTAGGGATCTGGCCGAAGCCAAGTTCGTGAACGTGGACTAAGGTCCCAAAAGTGATGAGGCCGACGAGTGAGTTGTCTGGGAGAAGGTCGATGGCCTGAGACAAGGCAGACTTGAGGAAAGCCATCTCCTCCTCGATGATGCAAGTATCCACCACGAACATGAAAACCGAAGAGTAGGAGAACTTCTCTCCTGGAGTCTCGTACTCAATGGTGGTGTACTGCGGGAAGAGCTCCGCAGGGAGATTGTCGTCGCTAATGGAGCCGTAGTGGGGTGGGAAATGGTTGCGTTGGAAGCAGAAGGGGCAGATCCAGATCTTCGCCGCGAAATCCACTATCGAGAATGGGTTCAGCACGGAGCGACACGTGCGGCAACGGAGGGGAGCATAGGGGAGGACCGGCATGTTTGGGAAGGGCTTAATCGGCGTGTAGATAGCGGATACCGGAACGACACAGTTGCTAGCCTCTTGCTTGCTGCCCGGAAGTACGTTCCACGGCATTCTCACTCCGTCCTGCGCTTCCAGGTCCATGAATTCCGCCATCCTTCTTTATGAGGTTTTCCGTGTATACAGGTTCAAGAAAATTCAAATCAAAATCTATTTGAGAGAGAGAGAGTAAATTTTCAAATGATCGCCAAAGTTAATCGTCTATGCTCAACGTTGACCGTCTTCATCGACAACTCCTTCCCACTGTGCTCCTCCTTGGCTAGTTTCTCTTCTCTGATTCTCTTCATTTGCCTTTTTATCTTTCCTACAACTACCGTAATCAGTTGCTTAACTACTCTAAATAAGTGAAAAAGTAAAAAGAAACTTACCCTTGAACTTGTATCAATGACTCAAATATGCCAAACTTAAACTGTTTAAACAAATAAGCCAGACAAAAGGCAAAAATAAACCCTTCAAGATCATAAAATTGCAAATTGAATTACTTTTCATGCGAATTTTGCTCTATAAAAAGATTAAAGATCAAGCTAGGAGACTTTTAGGATCTGCATAAGCTGTGCCAAAGATACTGAGGGCCCATGTGCTGAAGGAACAACTTATAAGATTTATTATATCAAATTATATTGGTTATTCTTTTACTTATCTTGGAATGGACCATGAATTGCCTAATCCTCTGTTTTGTTTTTAATTTTTGAGAGGAGTAGAGAAGGGAAACTTGTTTCAATCACTTTCATAAGAAAATGTCTAATTTTTTAGAAAGGAGATATATATAAAAGGACATAAAAGAGAGAATAGATTTTTATAGTATTGAAATCACAAATAATCATGAAAAGTAAAAAAAATAAAACTCAAATTACAAATATGAATAAATAAACAGATGTAAAAAGTAAAGAGTAAAAAGCTAGCGAGTATATTATTAAAACGGACACGCCTTGACAAAAAAATTCATACTAAAAAAAATATTGAAAATTAAAAAATTAAAAATTAAGGTATTTTGTGATGTTAAAAATAGAGAAAATTTATTTTATATGATTTAAAATATACAAGATAATAATAAAAATATTCAATGAATTTGAATATTTTGGAATGCAAAAAGATCTAAGAGAGTTTGAAGAAAATGAAAAGATAAAATATCAAATTATAGTAATTTATATGTTACGAATTACTTTGTAAGCAATTACAATTTTTATAAAAGTCAATTTTATTTATTTGAA